>NC_056731.1:1160727502-1160822502 GCF_019279795.1 Protopterus annectens
GTGTGCTTTTATGTGTAAGTAAGAGGGAGGTAGGAGTGTGTCTAAGAGGGAGGGGGGTTCATACCTCGCAATTATCCAGATTTGTGCCTCATATTTTTGGTTTATTTCTCATAGAATTGTGTTTTTCTGGCAAATCATTGAGGACTGAAGTCAGAAAATAATGGCAAACATTTCAGCTTTAGACTTCATATCCTTCAGAAAATGCATACTAATATAAAACTTGTTGTTCTATCCACTTTCTAAGGAGGTAGGGGGATGTATAATATCATACCTCTCAACTGTACAGATTTTCACAGAATGTATAGATTTTTGCCTTATATTTTTGGTCTGTTCCTCATAAAAATTCAGTTTTTTTTGACAGATCACTGGGATGAGCTAAGGATTAAAGTTACTAAATAATTACATGCATTTGAGTTTCAGACTTTATATCCTTCAGAAAATGAATTCTAACACAAATACTGTTATTCTAGCAACTTTTTAAATGTGTCCCTAGTTTTGGGCCTTTGTCTCTGACATTATAACAGGCTCAGTCTATATTTCTTGTGCTAAGAAATTGAGAGGTATGGTGTGTGTGTGTGTGTGTGTGTGTGTGTGTGTGTGTGTGTGTGTGTGTGTGTGTGTGTGTGTGTGTGTGTGTGTGTGTATGTGTGTGTGTCTGTGTGTCTGTGTGCTTATGTATGTATAAGAGGGAGGTAGCATACCACTCAGCTGTCCAGGCTTTTGCAGAATGTCTAGATTTTTGCCCAGGCCATCCATCCATCCATCCATCCATCCATCCATCCATCCATCCATCCATCCATCCATCCATCTTCGGCACCTTTTCCAGTTTTGCACACAGTATCATGGTGTCCCTTCAGCAGTGACAATTATTTCGAGCCAAGGTTTCCTCCTAAAAAGAAATGGCATTGCTAAATAATGACAGACATTTGAGTTTTAGATGTCATATCCATTAGAAAAATGCATACTAACACAAATCCTGTTATTCTAGCAATTTCCTAAGTTCTTGAGAGCAACATTTATAATCTGTCCCTGTTTATTTTAGGCTTTGTCCAGATTTCTTGCAGTAAGTGGTTGAGTTGTGTGTGACAGAGAGAGTGAAATGTCCTAGTTAGAGTCAGCAGGTGGAATTTATTTTCAAGTGCATTTTCTAGGAATTGTGAGCTTCAAGGAAAGAGTTTACTGCTGCTCATGCTAAGTCTGCTTAAAATGCACAACTGTTTTGTTTAGTAAATAGTATCACTATTGTGGTATAAAAGCTTACAGCAATGTTAGTAGCACAACAGGTAGCATACCTGCATCTTGACATGGAGAGCTATAGGTTCTACTCCCACATCTTGCAGATTTGTATTTCAAGGGGGTGGGGGTGCTGCAGACCTGAGTATGTCCTCCTTTGGATGAAATGCCTAGTAACTATGAACCTGTTTTTCAGCTTGCACCCATTTCCTATTGCAGTATACCAGCTTACCACTTTTTAATGTAACATAGGCAATTTATTCTTCAAGGGCAGCAGACACTGAATTTGTTGATGAAACACTGAAATATAAAGTTGTTTTCTAGCAACAACCTCTTTATTAATTTCAGATCTCTTTAATGTGGTATTATTCAGATGACTTTTACTTCTGCAGAGATTGTGCATATTGACTGATATTGGTGGACTGTAATGACAGCAGTCAACAGAGTAAGGCTACAGGACAGAAGCTATGAGCAGGTCCAACACAGGGCAACAGACATGGTAAATGTTGTGCGGCAAAGGCCACTGCTGTGCTGCCACTGGGGGAGAGCCTGCAGCAGTAGAACCACTCTTGGCCACAGAGGAATTCCTGGTGAACCTAGGATCAACCACCAGCTCCAAAGCATCCATCATAGCATATATCATGGAGGTGGGCGCCACGGCATCCACAACATAGGAGCATCCGGGTAAGCCTCCTGTGTTCATCACTATAATACTGTATCAGTCTTTGTGGCAGCCCCTGCATACCAGTACATGGATTTCAGTTCAATCTGCATGAGGGAGGCTTGTTTGTAGCTCACACTTACTCAGAATGACAGCAATGTAGGCAGTATCACAGTACCTACTGTACATGTTGATACACGCACATATTGTCCTGTAACAATGCCACATTTGGTATTGCTGACAATACCTCTCCCTCACATTTCCATAAGTACAACAGGTGTGACTGGAGTCCAACGTCCTGTACCCGGTGAGTATGATACTGTTTTTGTATGGATCATATATACCCTAAGAATGTTAACGGCTGCCATTTTGCTGTACACACAAGTGATATGCTTAGCGAGAGTACACTACTTGTATGTTCATTTTTGGAGGGGTTAACTGAAGTGCCTTGAATTGGTAATCACAATAGTGTATGTGCAGGAGTTGTAACATATTTGCCCTTATTTTTGTGAAGGTCTACACACTCTACTATACGGGGAGCAATAGTGCACTGTGTTTTAGGTGTAGGTCTATCACATACACTGACATATCGCTTATCTCACAGGTGTGTAGTACTGGCAACATTAACCAGATGTAGCTGCAGTGCATGTGATTTAATTGGCCTGTGTTTTCTGTGTGTGTTGTAGTATGCTTGTGTGTTGTGTATGGGATCAGAAATAAGATGTGCTATGTATAATGCAGTTGTGGCACCTCACCTGTATGTGTGTGTGTGGATCACCATACATAATAGTGTAGGTAGTAATGTACTTATTTTGTCTTCCTCCTCACAGGTGACCATAGGGATTGGAGACTGTCCCCCTAACAATCTGATGTCAACGTCTCATTAGACTCTGAGGATGAATGTGGCTATAGTGAGGTACAGGTGGGGATGTTGGGGGCTGAATCTGTCCCATGGGTTGACACCCCACTTCATCCCCATTGTCCCCGAACACAGTCAGTATGCCCAAACGTACCCAGTCCCCTGTGGCCACAGATCTCAGACAAAGTGTGGTGGCATCAAACAGGAGAGTGTGGCAACAATGGCATCAGTGAGTGTAAGCATTAGCCATAGCCACAGAGCTAGCGAGGTCCCACACAGGCAGATTGATAGGGGTGCTTGAAGGAGGAGGACTGCTGCCCATCCACCACTTGTCACAGGTGTCACATCATGAGTCACTCGATGCATGTTTTGGTCTATCGTGGAGGCACACCCACATTCCTAATGCAACACCAGATAGATGCTCAGGTTCATGGATGCATCACTGTCTGACATCTGTGACTCCCTCCACCACATTTGTGATGCCATGCATCATTTCACTGATGTAGTGGACAGATGGTGGGGTGAGACATTGTTAGTCCTTGACCACACGTTGTCTGTGCTGGAACATGTGGTAGGAGTAGGGGATCGGACACGTGGCAGTAGGTCAACAACATCCGCTGAGAGTCCATGTGGCCATGCACACACATGCTCCCATAATGGCAGTATATCCAGCACTACAGAAGGGAGGGTGATATCCACACCACACAGTGGCAAGCCATGGGAATGTGGTCCTGGGCAGTCCTGTGAAGGACATGGGCTCAGCAGACACCAATCACCATCAGCGACTAGTACAGCATCTGACCTTGAGCATGGTGGTGCCAATGTCATTCCTGGAAGAGCCAGTTCCCCTGTTTTCGACCGGAGATGGTGAGCTGTCCAGTCTGCCATGTACAGTCCACACCTGTACAACATACCCACATGTAGGGCTAGCACATGGCTTGACTGTGTACACACAAACACTTATACATCACTGTCACATGCAGGACCCAGCAGACACATATGGCACCTCTCCATGGCCCAGCTGACCAGCACCCCTTCCTGACTCCCACACACGATGTCAACTGTTTGGCACAGCCTAGGCCTCTGGCATCCCCACACCACATCATGTGCATGTGATGATGCCTGTGCCACATCCCTACCATCCATACCATTGATGCAGGGGCATGCAAATATGTGTCTGATGCACAGGGCCATTATACACATTACATAACATTTTGTAGTGCGGTTGTGTTATGCCATGACAGGTGCTGTATGCTAACATGTGTCATGAGTACACATCAAAGTGTCTGTACCTTTTTTGCATGATGTTAGATTTGTGGTGGTGTTACAGACCAACAGGTGTCTCTCAGAACTTTGTATGTTTCTGTTGTAGGGGTCTGAGAGGCTATGCAGTGGAGACTTGGTGGCAATACAGCAGCTGAGGATGGCATGGTACCAAAGCAGAAATATGAATTCAGCAAGGTACAGCTGGATATGGGCATGGTTACCTAGGTGCATATATGTAGAACAGTGTGCCATGGGCAATGGGGGTAGACAGTGTAATCCTGCATGCCTACCCCATGCCAAATCATGCTACCCTTGATATGTGTCACCTGCTTGTTCTGTATCTACATATGTAGGTGGTGGCAGATAGCATTTATGACTAGGTAGATGTGGGCTAGTTAGAGTCAGCGGCTACTCACAGGCCCTTAAAATGTGTAACCATTGTACACACATAGGCAAGACAGACACGCTACTGCAAGGGGATACATTTACACAAACACACACACTCACAGAGTTGCCCTTTTTGAGATTAGAACACCTACAGATCTAGTAGTATATACTATAGTGCTACATACTTATCACATGCGCCACAGCACTTATGTGTTTTAAGAGTGTCTGCCAGTGCTGTTAAGGTGGATGACATCAGCAGGTCCTGTAAAGGAGGCCAGTGGGGGCTTGACAGATCCTGAAAATGTATGAACATTGTATACAGATAGCCAAGATAGACACACTGCTCCAAGAGGATATACTTACACGCACATTTGTAGAGTCGCCATTTTTGAGATTAGAACCCTTACCAATCTAGTAGTATATACTATAGTACTATGTACTTATCACATATGCCATGGAACTCATGTGTTTGAAAAGTGTGTGCCAGTGCTGTTAAGGTGGATGACATCAGCAGCTGTTGACAGGGTAGCCAATGTTGTGGAGGACGCTAGTCACAGGGTCATAAAATGATTGACCATTGCACATACATAGGCTGGATAGGCATGTCAGCACTGCTGTATGGGAAATACGCACATATATCTATCTATCTATATATATATATATATATATATATATATATATATATATATATATATATATATACATATATATATATATATATATATATATATATATATATATATATATATATATATATATATATGGACATGTCAGTGTCACAGGGCTTATCGGTAATTTATACATGACTGGCTTTCTCAGGCTATTTCCTTTTTTTTTTTTAACTGCTTTCCATGCTAAGCACTGTGGAGAGGCCAGTGAACCCGCTGTGCTGGTATAAACACTGCTCAGCAGTCTGGAAACACCCCCATGCACGGGCATGCTCAGCATAGCTTAAACCAGCTAAAACATGTACCCCGCAGCCAAACAAAGCTTAGCAGCACTGGACACACCTCCTTGCTTAGCTGAGCTGAGCAGCATGCAAACAGGTGACACTCAACTCAAATCCATGTTAACATATAGTGACACAACCCTTTTCATGTCAGCTAGCTGTTCTGTGGACACCAACACAGTTCTGGGGCTACACAGGTTTTATCTGCAGACACAGTGGACCATTTTTTGCTATTCAGTAATCCCAGCTCATTTGCATACAAATCCTTGCACATAACCTTGATACTTCACTATTCCAGCACCTGCTTCCTTAGCAACCACAGGTATCTGCCATGGTACATACTGCATGCAAGGCCCTGTAATGCATTATTCTCACTTATGTCATCTTTTTGCTTTTTAAGATTTCTAATATTTCTATTTTGCATAATGGCATGTTTGCATGCTGCTGTGTGCTGCACAAACCTAATATGGGTATTAAAAAAACATTAGTTTATATTATTTTGCATTAGTTTTTGGATTCACATGGCATACCTTTGCAGAGATCAGTGCCTACTATGACATTTCTGACCTTCTAATTGGGCTTTTACAGCCACTGTTCAATTTTTACATTTCTGTACACAGAGATTTTCCATGTACACCTCTAACACTAACACGGGTTCTGCTTGAATGCCTATCTGCTTCCTGGATCACAAAACAACCTTATTTGCATGCAATTCACCTGCTTATGAGGTGATTTGCATGCCATGGACACTTCTGTGTCCACATGCTCATGCATGGCCCTCTGCTCTGCTTACTGGATCACATGGCTGCTTAGGTTCATAGGTTCATAGGCTGGTACTAGGCTATCAGCCCTAGGGCCTATACAAGCCTAGCCATAACAATTCCCTGGCTATTTCTTCCCACATTATTTACTTTCCTGGACCTCTGTCTAGCAGGGCGACTGGCGTGATCCCTGGGGTGAATTTCCTTTCTCCCACCCAATCATCAATGTTCCTCTTGAAGAGGTCCAAAGAGGCACTCTGCTTGACATGTATGGGCAATCTATTCCAGAGTCTGGGGAGTCTCTGGGTCAGGAACCTATCCCTCCAGCATGTTTTGTTTATTGTGATGACAAGGTTTAGATCCCTGGAGCGTGTAGCTCTGAGGGATTGGGATTTCTTTAAGTGTAGCATGTCCAACAGCTCTGGGTTTGACATGGCCTTGTATGTTAAGCAGAGATCGCCTCTGAGTAGACGATATGCGACAGAGTATAGCTGGAGTTTTTTAAGGCGGTCAGCGTAGGGCATCTGCTTTAGGCCTGTGATTCTTTTAGTGAGGTATTTCTGAGGCCTTTCCAGTTGTTGCAGATGTCTTGAGAGGTACATACCAAATGGGGCGTTGTATTCCATAATGGGTATAATGAGGGATGAGTACAGTGGGACAATGACCTCCTTTTTTCTGGATGAAAAGCCCTTCATGATGAGGTGTGCCACATAGAAGGATTTCCTGACTGTTGTGGCGATGTGGTTATCGAAGGTGAGACCACTGTCTACCTGTGTCCCTAAGTCTCTTATCACACTTTCTGTGTTTAGTGTACTGCCACCTATATGGTAATTCATGGATACATGTTTTTTCCCAAAGGGGATGACAATACATTTCTTGGCATTGAGCTTGAGCCCATGGCTATGGCACCAAGCATCTGTTTCTGTAAGGCCCTTTTGTAGAGTATCCACATCATTTGGGGATTCAATAATGGCTCCCAGTTTGCAGTCATCTGCAAACTTTGTTAGCCAGAGTCCCTTAGTGTTGACCTGTACTTCAGAGAAGTAGATGCCAAACAAGAGCGGCCCCAGGACTGAACCCTGAGGTACTCCACTTGTCACTTGTCTGGAGCTGGATTTGGAGTCGGCTACTTTTACAGTGTGGGTTCTATCAATAAGCCATTTAGCAACCCATTGGGTGACATAGGGATTAATGCCCAACTTAGTAAGTTTATCTATGAGTCCAGAGTGGGGGATGGTGTCAAAGGCCTTGGCAAGGTCTAGATAGGCTGTGTGGACTATCTGTGTTAGCTCCATGCCACCCTGCCTACACAGAAAATCACTCCATGTAGGCTTTATTGAATTCACCTTATGTCTATACCATAATGCAGTGTGAGTTGCTGGGCAATTGGCTTTGAAATGCTGAAGTGTTAACATTGTTTATGCTGTGCTGCCATGTTTTTGGTAATAAAGGTACCTGTTTACTGAAACGTACACTGAATCCTAACATTTCTGAGATGATCTTCATTAAAAGAGGTGATTTAACTTTTGACTCTAATACTGGCATGTAAGTTTCCATTTGCACCACATGACAACCTGAAATTCAATTACAATTATATTGTGTTACACATTGTTCAAAAATATAATGGAGCTAATCACATGAGGTTCAAGGCAATTAATGATAGATGCATGGCAATCAGTCATGTTACTTCTGCTCAGGCCTTGACCAGTACTCCGGTATACTGCTGCAGTTATTATATAGTTGGGGGTTCATACTTAAATATCTTGCAGTGTATTCCTTTAATAGAGATTTTGATCTGTTTACCCTGGAGCACTATTAAGATCCTGTACAGTATGAATACCTTTGTCCGATGTACATGGTATACTATAGAAACACCAGAGGAGCTGACCTTAGTTTTAAAAAAAGAAGTCAGTAAGAATAAGAATACAGAAAGGTTTAGCTCCCAGAGAATTCCCTTATTTTGAAACAGGTTGCCATTAAGCTTAAACAAGGCTTCTTCTTTACATAAACAGAAAACCTCCTTAGATGTTTAAAAGTTGACAAACAATTCATACTAATGATAAAGGCATATAGACCTTTTAAATGGCAGTCAGCTATAAACTAGTTCACAGAACCTTTGATTCTATACAAAGAGCACTGCATTGTACTCAGAAAAGCCTTCAAATTGATGCTTTGAAGCCTAAAGGCAAGTAGTTTATTTAATGGCAGAATAATCCCTTTATCAACCGTTTATTATTTTTAAATGCTGGAAAACATCACTTGCAGCAACCTTTGGTTATTTTTAATGGATATCAACAAGCTGAGGCATATTGCTGGATCACAGATGATATTATTGTCCCTGGGCTCAATAACTCCTACACTAAGTATACGCTCTTCTGAGTGAATAGACAACAAAAGCATAACTCACACCTTCTTCCTCCCAGTTTTAGTTTTCCTACTGATTTTCTTGCAGCTTTAAAGACTAAGGGGGATTCAAAAAGGTTACCACAAAGTGTAGACTACATGTACACATAGTATAATCTTTAAGAGTGACTAGAAAGCACAAAAAATGTGGTAGGAATGTTCTTGAGTACAGATTGTGTTCACATAGCATACATTTAGTGTACACTTAGTGTAGGTGTCACTGAATCTGGCCCAGCAAAATAACAAACAATCCCCTTAACTGGAGAACTACCATTATTATCAAGCATTTCTCACCTATTTTAGTAATATTATTTTGATTAAAAAAATTGAGATTACAAAAATTAGTTATTACTGAATAGCAAACACATATGTATGACATGAAGGTTAACATTTCTCAGCTTGTAAATAAATATATAAAACAAGGCATAAGTAGTACAGAAAAATAGGTTGTACAAAGTTTCCAAGGGATTGCATAGTTTGTGTATGTATTTCAGCTATCAGTTTGTTCCTGACTCTGAAAGTGTTAAGCTAGGTGAATGTGGGTCTGACTCTGAAAAGCTAAGGAGTTTGCAGGACTCTAGTTCTTACGCAAACACAGACACACACACACACACACACACACACACACACACACACACACACACACACACACACACACACACACACACTCTCTCTTTCACATAAGCACACACGACTAAAGCTGAAAAGGAGTTTGTGGTTAATTCAAAGATGGATATTTCTAAGAAGCAAGAGGGGCTTACTGTTATAATTTCATTTAGAGAATTATCGTTCCAGAAAGTTCTGTGAGTTTCATTTACCAGGGGACAAATGCTCTCCCCAAGGAGAATCTGGTTCTGCCTTACATGAACTTGAAAACTAGGTGACTGTGTTTCTGCTTAGTGAGATTTGGAAACAAGCAGTCCATGTGCATTTCCTAAATGTTCATGTTAACCTAAGAAGAGAAATATGTATTCCTGCTAATGTGGGTTTGTGAGAAAACCCAGCATGTAAAGTGAGACTTTTCCTTTGTAGAAGTTCCCTCACCCACTTAATTAATTCATTTGTGCTTATAGCACTATTTATTCATTCCACCATACAAGCACTTACAGTGCTAAGCAGTTTTTTCCCTTTTGTACAGTACCTATAGCACACCCATATGTTCTTTACAGAAAACAAATAAACAAAAAATAAAATAAAGTATAGATGGAGATAAATACATGATGGACATTTGTAAAGGAGGAAGTTAAGAAAGGCACCAAAGCACTAATGGAAGGTAAGACGCAGGGACTGGACTGGTTCACCAACAGATTGCTTGATGCCCTGCCTTTGTGTGTTTACAGTAATGCTAAAAATATGTTCCAGCTTTAAAAAAAAATGTGTTGCTTTAGCAATGTAAACAACACCATTACTATTTAGTTAGTTACATGGCTGTCCTACCAAACTGGTGGCACTGCTGTATGGTAACAGCAATATACATTTTGGTCTGGTTGCTTCTGCTGCCAAAACTATTATGCCTTATTAGGATAGAATCAATCAAATCCAAATGTTATGTTGCTCTTCACATGCCTCCACATAGATGAACAGCACAGCTATTAGGTGCCGTTCCTAATGAAGCATCCCTACTAATGCAACACAAACATCCATTTACATCACTGAAGAGGCAGTCAGCAAATGGATATATGTACTGTATTTCTTTCTGGATGGCCATTCAAACAATTTCTGCTCCTTTTGCTTCGATGATGTACACTTCATCAGCACAGGTTATAAATGGGAAGTTATGTTTGGCATTGAACAGAGAATATAAAAGAATTCTGGGGTACATGAAAATAACATGTTTATAAATACATCAAAAACTAAGCAAATTCAATTTGGGAGATATAGATTAAAAGATGAATATTTACTACAACCCACAACGATTGAAACTGTAGCTTCAAGACCTGGGTATATGGGTAGATCCAAATCTGAGTTTTTCTAATCATATTAGTTAATTGGTAATGATAGTTATAGAACTACAGGTTGTATACAAATATATATAATGTCTAGGAAATCAAAAATAATGAAATAATAGTTTGCAAGTTATGTTAGATCCAAACTAGAGTATGGAATAAGAGTATAGAGACTTTATAAAAAAAAACAAGAATGAGTACATTGGAAAGAATGCAGTAGAAATGTGCCAAGGATTTGATTTGCTGTCCACCAAACTTTATTACACAAGCTGTTACCTTTTGCAATCTATAGCCATCACTCAGCTGGATTCAAAGTTACCTGTCCAATAGATGGCAGGCAGTTAAACAGAAAAATTGAATTCTCACCCTTTCTTCCTGTATCTGTTACTTTTCCTCAAGGGACCAACCTTGGCCCTTTGCTTTTTATTATATTCATAAGTGACCTGCACAGTCCAGTATGTGGATGACTTTACCTTAATTTATTCTGCCCAGACCTTGGAAAAAGGACAAGAAATAACCTAAGGTTCCTTTAACTCCATAGAAACATGGCTAACAGACTGTCAGTTACTTCTAATGCTTAAAAAAGATAAATGAATTGTATTTACTCCAAAACAAATAGTTACATTAAAAGTACTTTTTCAATAAAACCTCATTGAATATTAAAAAAATGAGCTTGTTACGCACACCAAACGTCAAGGCATAATCATGAAATTCAACCTTCACATAAAACAGGCAGTTAAAAAAACACAAAAAAATTCATCTCCCTTCATTAGATCAAACCATATCTAACTGATAATGGTGGAGAGCACATTTCCTCAATAAACTTCTCCAAACACTCCTTTAGACTCCTTCCATTTTCACAAACCGACAATCTACACCGAAAGGTCAGATAGAAGAATTGTATAATAAAGCTTCTAGATTTGCAGCTAATTTACCTCATAGGACACATCAATTTATGGGTCTGAAACAGTTAAACTGGATACAGCTAACCACTACCTAACTTTTCCACACCTAGTGACTGCTTACAATCTCATTAATACACCTACGCTATCTCTAAATGTTATAATCACATTCTACTCGTGTAATAGAATTCTGTGCTCCACAGATATACAATGACTACTAATAACCAAATCAAACAACTCATCCATATACTCACTATACTCCAACTACATCTCCAAAAGTAGAGCTCCATTCCTCTCTTTCACAAAGAAATTGACAATCTAAAGTCCTTTAAACCACAACTGAAAAAAAATGTTCTGCTTCACTTGCACAGGTTAAACCCCTCCTTACACCTCCTTACTACAGGTAGTATCCTCCTAATTTTTTTTCCTGTGGACTAAAATCTGTTGTCAACTAATTCCCTCTCCCAAGGTGAAATCAAAACAATTGTAAACGTAATTCCTGCTGACACAATTCTATTATTACAATTATCAGCATCTCCATATTTCTTCACACAGCTAATTTTTTGAATGTAAAAGTGAACTCTCCACACAGGTATGCATCACTTTTAATGGTGTGATTAGACTGCAGCTCTGCATATTACAATATAAATGCAACTACGTATACTGTAGGTGATTGTTGATTATACCGTACGTCTTCTGTGACTCTAAAAGTGAAGTCTGCACACAGATATCCATTGCTGTTAGTGGTATAATGTAATGAAAATGAAACTCTGTATACTGTATGTTGTAATGTGAATGAAGCCTTCTAGACTGTATGTAAATGTTGATTATATTGTACTTCTTTTGTCTTAACAGTGACGTCTGCCATCTGTGCATACTGTATTTATCTTATATTTCAGTACTTCTATTATTTTATGGCAGTTGAAATTTTTTATAAATAAATTGTGCTTATCAGTGCAGTGCCATGTTCTGATAATTTGCCTGATGCAGCTGTATATTCACAGTGCATTACTGCGGTTTCAATCAGTATACTTCCTGCTACAACTACTTTAAGCTTACATTTATACACTTTCTTACCATCACGCTACTCTTATATTTCCCCTTTATTCTCTTGCTCTGACTTACTGTGGTCCTTCCTCCATGTCTTTTTTTTGTATAATAAGTACTAACATTATTGCCTCAATATAATTTTACAGCTTAGAAGAGTTTTTTTTCTTTCTTTCATTTCAGAGCTTGCAGTTACTGCATCTGACATTGATATTGCAGGAGCTCTGCCAGAAGCCTCTACATCAACAGATTTACTGACAATTTTGTCAGTGTTTAATGTAAGCATATTTATCATGAAATAAATTGTTGTGCATTACATTTAATTAGTTAAATACATGCCTGCTCTGTGATTGAAAATCTCGATTAAATAGTCCATGATACCTCTAACTAAGCTGGCTACTGTTCCCTTTTGCTTGACCAGTAGACTATACTGCAAATGCCAGTTATTTAGTCTCAGGAAATGATGGACAACTTGTTTGACTTGCATGTCTTTGTAAATTGCTTTGTTTTGGCTATAACCTGATTGCTTTCCCCATAACTCACCACTCAAAACTGCTATACAGTTCAACTCTTATTTTATAGATATTATCGCATCTCTAACCAAGGATTACTCAACATCTAATCCTAACCCTACCCAACAGCCACATATCACCACATCCACTTTCGCCTTCAAACCTGGGACCCCATCCTATATAAAACTACTCTTAAACAAACTTAAACTGCTCTTCTTCAACTGATGACCTTTTAAGTGAGTACCTAAAAATAGCAACCAATAGCATTGCCTATCCTGTCTTAATCCATATAGATAGGTCAATCTGGGAATTCCACATTCCCTCTCTATGGAAAAAGTCATGTTATCACTCTGCACAAAGGAAGAAATTCAACAGACAATAATTTTAGACCTATAGCAATCTTTACCCCCCCCCCCACCAAAATACTTGAAAAAAATGTATTCAGAAACAATTGCTAGACTATCTTCTGCTGGAAGAATTCCTATTCCCTATGCAATATGGCTTCCATCCTACTAGCAATGCCTTTCTGACCTATGTTATTACTGTCAATAAAGGTAGAGATAATGGCAAACTAGTCTCTTCCTTATTTCTAGACATGTCTAAAGCCTTCAACACAGTTTGTCACAGCAAACGTCTACTTCAAATGCCCTAACTAGTTCTCTCTTAGCTCACCTTTCTGTTTTTCAAAAGCTATTTGTCCAATAGGTATCCGTCAGTAAAATTGCACTCTATGCTCTATTCTTACCTCACAGTCACCACCAGTGTACCACAAGGCTCTATCCTTGGTCTCCTTCTCTTCAACATTTTTGCCAGCACCCTCTATACTTCCACACAAGAGGCTACCCTAATATAATATGCAGATTATTTCACTCTCATTTGCACACCTGACATCATGGCACACCTCCAAATTACTCAGGAAGCTTTAACAGCCACTGAAATATGGCTTTGTAATTCACAACTCATGATCAACCCAAAAATATCAAACTACTACTTTTTCCCCCAAATCCCTGTCTCATGAAAAAACAAAATGTAAAGTCCTCTCTTGATAAAACAACCACTGAAGTCACTTCTCATTGCACACTTTTAGGGTTGATAGTGGATGATATTCTTACATTTGACCTGCATTTACAAAATTGGATAAGAAAACCTCATCAAAAACTAGGGATGCTTTACAGAGCCAAAAACTTTCTAATCGATGCAACTAAAACTAGACCTGCCACTACTTATTTCCTCCCCACTTTTCTTTATGGCACTCCCATCCTTACTAACTTCCAGGCTTCACAAAAATTTAAACTTGAACAATGCTATTACAATGTTGCTAAATTTACAGCACATACCCCTTTCAGAACCCACCACCGTATAGCACTGAAAATCCTTAATTGGTTAGAACCAGAATATCAGCTGACATATACACAACCTCTTACCACATATAAAATTATCCGGCATCCATTTGCCTGTCCAGCACTGAAAAACATGTTCCCAGCCAGTCATTGCAATCCAGTGACCAAAAACTCGTGTCTGTCTACAAACCTATAAAATCTGTTGGACATTGTCTGTACTTGTACAAGGTTGTTAAGGGTGAAACTCTTTACCTGTATCCATGAGGTCTACATCCTCCCTCCCAGCTTTCAAAACCACTCTGACAGACTTCCTAGCTAAAATCTGGCTCTCTTCTTGATCAAAACCAGGATAAGCTAAATCCCTAAATGTGAGCAAGTACCTTTTCATTCCTTATACTTCCTTACTCTCCCTTTTTCACTTACTTCCTTACTGCTATCTCATTCTCTTTCCTGACTTTCTGTCTGAATATACCATAAGCCTGTTTTTCCCTCACTTCATATTGCAATTCCTATTTGTATTAGACTAACTTACATTTAATTTTTCTACAAATAGTCTAAAATTTCTCTAAATGTTAAATGATTGTCATGTAACTTGTATAGATCTTTAACCAATACCTTTATATTATGTCTAATTTGTTATAATAATTTAAATTGTAGGTGTTTTTGTTTTATTTTTGAAGATTGTAAAATCATTGTTCTTAAAATGTTTTGTAATAATTTAGAGCTTTTCTCCACATGCCTCAGCTGAAAATGGGCTTCTACCCAGTCGGTCTTTCCCAGTGATCAAATGTCAATAAATACAGACATACACACACATAAATAAATAAATACAGAATCTATATATGACTTATGAGTAGTTCATCATTGTTTATCATGGCCTCTCAACTCCTTTCTTCAGGCCATATGTTTTTCATTTTCACATATTTATGGCTTTTTCATACCTACTGCACACCATTTGTGTTGCTGTCTTTGAAACTGTTTATATCATATGTCTTTGCAAATATGAGCTATTAAAACCCTATACAAAAGTACAGATAATGCCTTACTAGCAACCTGTAATGAAGTAAGTAGGTTAGCATCTCTTGAGAAGCCTCACTTCTTCTCTCTCTCTCTCTCTCTCTCTCTCTCATTGTGTGAGCATGCTTACTTTTTTAAGCCTAGAGGCTACAACGTGGCATTTTTAGTGCTTCTGAAAGCCAGCACAATTATCACCTGCCCAAATAATCCATAACATCAACTCTGCCTGACATTTAATTTTGGTGTCAAGCAGATGGCTAAGATATGACATTTTCAGCACTGCTGCAAGCCAGCACACTGAGTCCTTGCACAAAAAAGCAATTATATCAACTTTGCCTGTCATTTCATTTTGGTCTCAAGCAGGCACATTAATTTTGAAGTAGTTTTAATACTTTAGTAGCACATTAAATGTGGAAGTATTATTTAGAACTGTATGCATTACTATATCATGTAAATGTGCATTGCTCTGATGGTTTGAACATCTGTTTTCACCAAACATCATACTTTAATTACAAATGAAGGACTAGTATTAACAAAGACAGAATCTGGGGACAAATTCTTTATCTTTAATACTTACCAGTCTATCTGAACTTCCAGCAACGAACTGTACTTAGTTTCCCACACTGTGCCTATGTAAACTTCTCTCCACTTGCCCATGTGTCTTGCATTTTGCCACTTATGTGGCATTTTTACGGAAGTGAAAATGTGTGAAAACTTTAGATGCTTTAAGGTGATTTTTCAGTATGCTCAGGTCAATGGTCCTTACCCTACTTAATGATACAATATCATCATTAAGTTTGTTGGACAACAGTAATAGTGGGCCTGACTGATCCAACTCACTTCTTTCAAGCAACATGTGTGAGCTGAGGTGTCAGGAATTGCATTATCGCATCCACAACTAAAATACAATTTAGTAGGGCACTAAAAAACTAAAACCACGAGCCAAGTAAAATTAGACACTCTAGCAAGTCTATAACACAGAATCAACCAAGGCTGGTACAACTGTTTATTGAAGCGCTTTTCATTTGCTAACATAGGCAAACTTCTTTAGAAACCATTTTTGATTTTTAAAAACATTTAAATAGTCCCAGTAAATGCCTGTTAAACTAATCACAGCTCACACAATGCTTAACCACTCACTTAAAGGGGTCTAACTTACTTAAAAATATACCACTAGTAAAGTGATAAAATGCTAATTTATACCACTGTCATCATAATATAAAATCATGTTATCAAAGGTGGTTACAAAACTAAAATGTCATTTCAAACTATGATAATCATATTGTGATCGTAATAATCTAATGAACTACGTATCATGAACTGATATATTCCACACTTAATTGCACACTATATTAAAAAAACATATGCAATACAGTGTTTAAATAATATTTAAATAATATTTAGATACAAACAATTACCTACTATGAAAGAAACACATCATCAACGCCTAAGTCTCCTTAACTTGAGAATACTACTAATTGAACATGTTTCTTTCAACCCAGGATAATTATAAGCATTTAATTTGATCTGCCAAGCTAATTCTAACTCTTCCAGACGTAAGGGTGCTGGGCCACCTCTTTCATCTATATTTACCTGGTCTATAACTGAAAATTTAAATCTATGGTCCATGTAAGACTGGACATGTTTAGCTAAAGTGTTGTCTTGTTTATTGTTACTAATAGTGTACTGGTGTTCATAAATCCTTTCACGGAGCTTACGCTTCCATTTTGCCTACATAAAATGCAGGACAACGCTGACATGTTGCTAGATAAACAACCATCTTCGAGTTGCAATTAAACCTTGATTTCAGTCTAATGTGGAAACCACTCACTGTGACCGAGTGTATATTTTCCACAAATTTACAATAATTGCAGATTTGACATTTAAACATCCCTGGAACTTTCGGTTCCCATTGTTGTTGCTCAAGTAAATCTTTAAGGTTCCTGCCTCTCTAAATGTTGCCCGTGGTGTATCACCCATTTTAACAAAAATAGAAGGATTAGTCCTAAATATACCCCAATTTTTCTTAATAATGTCCAAACAAACATGACTATGTAAGTTGAATGTAGTAATGAAATTCACTTCATTTTGTGTGTTATATGCAGGGCTGCATGTCGAATATCATTTAAATCTAAGATAGGACTTACTGATTCAATATTGTTAAATTTAACTCCCAATAAAAGTTTATATGTCCCATTAGTTCTCTTATACTGGACTTCATTTATTAAATCGTCCAGTAGACCTACCGGATACCCTCTGTGTAAAAACATGGACTTCAATAGCTGGCATTTTTCCTCAAAGTCTTGGTCATTACTTACAATTCATGCAGCTCTCACTAGTTTCCTTTAACTACGGAGCTTCTGATAGTGAGGGTGGCAGCTTGAAAAATGCAAAAAAAATTAGAAAAGTACTCTTCCTATATATATTGGCAACATAACCCAAAACTTTAAAAATTTTTTCCATGTTTTTTTCTTTTTTTTTGGAATTAAAACAACCACTGAAGTCACTTCTCATTGCACACTTTTAGGGTTGATAGTGGATGATATTCTTACATTTGACCTGCATTTACAAAATTGGATAAGAAAACCTCATCAAAAACTAGGGATGCTTTACAGAGCCAAAAACTTTCTAATCGATGCAACTAAAACTAGACCTGCCACTACTTATTTCCTCCCCACTTTTCTTTATGGCACTCCCATCCTTACTAACTTCCAGGCTTCACAAAAATTTAAACTTGAACAATGCTATTACAATGTTGCTAAATTTACAGCACATACCCCTTTCAGAACCCACCACCGTATAGCACTGAAAATCCTTAATTGGTTAGAACCAGAATATCAGCTGACATATACACAACCTCTTACCACATATAAAATTATCCGGCATCCATTTGCCTGTCCAGCACTGAAAAACATGTTCCCAGCCAGTCATTGCAATCCAGTGACCAAAAACTCGTGTCTGTCTACAAACCTATAAAATCTGTTGGACATTGTCTGTACTTGTACAAGGTTGTTAAGGGGTGAAACTCTTTACCTGTATCCATGAGGTCTACATCCTCCCTCCCAGCTTTCAAAACCACTCTGACAGACTTCCTAGCTAAAATCTGGCTCTCTTCTTGATCAAAACCAGGATAAGCTAAATCCCTAAATGTGAGCAAGTACCTTTTCATTCCTTATACTTCCTTACTCTCCCTTTTTCACTTACTTCCTTACTGCTATCTCATTCTCTTTCCTGACTTTCTGTCTGAATATACCATAAGCCTGTTTTTCCCTCACTTCATATTGCAATTCCTATTTGTATTAGACTAACTTACATTTAATTTTTCTACAAATAGTCTAAAATTTCTAAATGTTAAATGATTGTCATGTAACTTGTATAGATCTTTAACCAATACCTTTATATTATGTCTAATTTGTTATAATAATTTAAATTGTAGGTGTTTTTGTTTTATTTTTGAAGATTGTAAAATCATTGTTCTTAAAATGTTTTGTAATAATTTAGAGCTTTTCTCCACATGCCTCAGCTGAAAATGGGCTTCTACCCAGTCGGTCTTTCCCAGTGATCAAATGTCAATAAATACAGACATACACACACATAAATAAATAAATACAGAATCTATATATGACTTATGAGTAGTTCATCATTGTTTATCATGGCCTCTCAACTCCTTTCTTCAGGCCATATGTTTTTCATTTTCACATATTTATGGCTTTTTCATACCTACTGCACACCATTTGTGTTGCTGTCTTTGAAACTGTTTATATCATATGTCTTTGCAAATATGAGCTATTAAAACCCTATACAAAAGTACAGATAATGCCTTACTAGCAACCTGTAATGAAGTAAGTAGGTTAGCATCTCTTGAGAAGCCTCACTTCTTCTCTCTCTCTCTCTCTCTCTCTCTCATTGTGTGAGCATGCTTACTTTTTTAAGCCTAGAGGCTACAACGTGGCATTTTTAGTGCTTCTGAAAGCCAGCACAATTATCACCTGCCCAAATAATCCATAACATCAACTCTGCCTGACATTTAATTTTGGTGTCAAGCAGATGGCTAAGATATGACATTTTCAGCACTGCTGCAAGCCAGCACACTGAGTCCTTGCACAAAAAAGCAATTATATCAACTTTGCCTGTCATTTCATTTTGGTCTCAAGCAGGCACATTAATTTTGAAGTAGTTTTAATACTTTAGTAGCACATTAAATGTGGAAGTATTATTTAGAACTGTATGCATTACTATATCATGTAAATGTGCATTGCTCTGATGGTTTGAACATCTGTTTTCACCAAACATCATACTTTAATTACAAATGAAGGACTAGTATTAACAAAGACAGAATCTGGGGACAAATTCTTTATCTTTAATACTTACCAGTCTATCTGAACTTCCAGCAACGAACTGTACTTAGTTTCCCACACTGTGCCTATGTAAACTTCTCTCCACTTGCCCATGTGTCTTGCATTTTGCCACTTATGTGGCATTTTTACGGAAGTGAAAATGTGTGAAAACTTTAGATGCTTTAAGGTGATTTTTCAGTATGCTCAGGTCAATGGTCCTTACCCTACTTAATGATACAATATCATCATTAAGTTTGTTGGACAACAGTAATAGTGGGCCTGACTGATCCAACTCACTTCTTTCAAGCAACATGTGTGAGCTGAGGTGTCAGGAATTGCATTATCGCATCCACAACTAAAATACAATTTAGTAGGGCACTAAAAAACTAAAACCACGAGCCAAGTAAAATTAGACACTCTAGCAAGTCTATAACACAGAATCAACCAAGGCTGGTACAACTGTTTATTGAAGCGCTTTTCATTTGCTAACATAGGCAAACTTCTTTAGAAACCATTTTTGATTTTTAAAAACATTTAAATAGTCCCAGTAAATGCCTGTTAAACTAATCACAGCTCACACAATGCTTAACCACTCACTTAAAGGGGTCTAACTTACTTAAAAATATACCACTAGTAAAGTGATAAAATGCTAATTTATACCACTGTCATCATAATATAAAATCATGTTATCAAAGGTGGTTACAAAACTAAAATGTCATTTCAAACTATGATAATCATATTGTGATCGTAATAATCTAATGAACTACGTATCATGAACTGATATATTCCACACTTAATTGCACACTATATTAAAAAAACATATGCAATACAGTGTTTAAATAATATTTAAATAATATTTAGATACAAACAATTACCTACTATGAAAGAAACACATCATCAACGCCTAAGTCTCCTTAACTTGAGAATACTACTAATTGAACATGTTTCTTTCAACCCAGGATAATTATAAGCATTTAATTTGATCTGCCAAGCTAATTCTAACTCTTCCAGACGTAAGGGTGCTGGGCCACCTCTTTCATCTATATTTACCTGGTCTATAACTGAAAATTTAAATCTATGGTCCATGTAAGACTGGACATGTTTAGCTAAAGTGTTGTCTTGTTTATTGTTACTAATAGTGTACTGGTGTTCATAAATCCTTTCACGGAGCTTACGCTCCATTTTGCCTACATAAAATGCAGGACAACGCTGACATGTTGCTAGATAAACAACCATCTTCGAGTTGCAATTAAACCTTGATTTCAGTCTAATGTGGAAACCACTCACTGTGACCGAGTGTATATTTTCCACAAATTTACAATAATTGCAGATTTGACATTTAAACATCCCTGGAACTTTCGGTTCCCATTGTTGTTGCTCAAGTAAATCTTTAAGGTTCCTGCCTCTCCTAAATGTTGCCCGTGGTGTATCACCCATTTTAACAAAAATAGAAGGATTAGTCCTAAATATACCCCAATTTTTCTTAATAATGTCCAAACAAACATGACTATGTAAGTTGAATGTAGTAATGAAATTCACTTCATTTTGTGTGTTATATGCAGGGCTGCATGTCGTAATATCATTTAAATCTAAGATAGGACTTACTGATTCAATATTGTTAAATTTAACTCCCAATAAAAGTTTATATGTCCCATTAGTTCTCTTATACTGGACTTCATTTATTAAATCGTCCAGTAGACCTACCGGATACCCTCTGTGTAAAAACATGGACTTCAATAGCTGGCATTTTTCCTCAAAGTCTTGGTCATTACTTACAATTCATGCAGCTCTCACTAGTTTCCCTTTAACTACGGAGCGCTTCTGATAGTGAGGGTGGCAGCTTGAAAAATGCAAAAAAAAAAATTAGAAAAAGTACTCTTCCTATATATATTGGCAACATAACCAACTAAATCCATGTTCTTAGATAACCAAATGTCTAAATATACTATAGCTTCTTTATTGAAGGTAGCTGTAAATTGTAAAAATTGAGTTGACTCATTAAACATTTGAACTATGGAGTTGCTTATTTCAGCATCACCATTTAACAAAATAAAAATGTCATCCAAATACCGTGTGTAATAAATGATCAAGTCATTAATGCTTGTGTTCTTAAATACGTATTTGGATTCCAAATAGGCCATAATGGAGTTAGCTATGCTTGCCCCACATGGGGAGCCCATAGCTACTCCAACTTTTTGAAGGTAAGAACTGTCACCAAACATAAAGAAATTATTATACAAAATAATTTCCAATAATTCTGTAATGAGCGCCACCTCACTAACAGAAGCACAGTATTTTTTTAGCAACAAGTTTACCCATTCAATACCTATGTCCTGAGGTATACATGTGTATAAATCCCTCACATCAACTGTGCGGAAGTTGTCATCCATGCTAAATTCCAGGCTATCTAGATTTTTAAGGAATGACCACAAATCTTTACATATTTGTTGTTCTTTAATCAAATATTTTTGTAGAAATTCATCTACAACTTTAGCACAAGGATAAGTAGGTGACACTTGACCATCAACTAGCAGTCGCATAGGTGGGTTCACCATATCCTTATGAATCTTCGGTATTCCAAACATGTAAGGGTATCTAGGATAAGTAGTAGACATATAGTTGTAAATGTTCTGTTCTATCCTCCCCTCAATAAACAAATCTTCTATACTATTTCTAATATAGTTATATGCTTTGTTTATTTCAGATCTAGAACTCACAATGTATGCGGGGTTATCCAATAATGAATCCATCCTATCTACATAATCTAAATTATTGAAAACTACCAAACCACCACCTTTATCTGGCTTGCAAATACGAATGTCCTGAAATTTGATAAACTCAAGACATTTGAGCTCAAACTGATTGGTGCTTTGTTTGGCAATAGCAGGCAGCCCTCTTTTAATACTCTGCCTTATGTCCAACTCACATAGTTGTTCAAAAACCTGCACCAGAGGATGTAACGGAGGGTTAAAAGTACTGGGGATGTAAAACTGACTTGAATTTAAGTCATTAGTTACAGCACCCATCATTAAGTTAAAGTTTAGCTTCCTTGTGAAAACTTTAAGGTCAATAATAGTTTTCACTAAATTCAATTTTTGTTCAGGGACATAAGTATAACCTTTAGACAAAAAGTCTGCTATGTCCGAAGAAATAACAGCAGATGAAAAATTAAATACTTTAAAGTCACCTGTGTCATTGGTGATGATAACTGGCTTAGATGTTAAACAGTTGCTAGGTCTACCAGAACCTTCAAGCCCTATATCAACCTCAGGCAAGACAAACTCTAACATGTCATCTAGTAAAACTGTACAAGGTACATCAAAAACAAAGCTACTATCAGGGCACTCTACAATTAAGTCTTTTGTTTGTTGTGTTTCCGCTGCGATTTGTTCACCTGGTGATTGTTCTGCTGTTTTGGTTTGGCCCCCATATAATTGGCTGACCGAAAATTTGAATTCTGATTTGACTGACCATTACTATTCTGATCATGCTGAATGTGAAGTAACCTTTCACTTCTCCTTAATTCGTGTTGCCCATAAATGTTTACATTACTGGCTGGGTTAACATTGTTACCATTTGTAGCAGAAGGTTGTGTATTGTAATTCTCACACTGAAGTTGATTGTTTTCGACGCTGTCATTGTTAGAATTAGAGAGCAAGTTAGAAACTGAAGAGTTATGCCAAACTTGAGCCGCTGAGGGGACTGGATATGCAGCACCCTCCTTGTATGCTTTACAGTCGCGGTCAAGTGTCTTCATTTTATTACTTTTCAGTTTAACCAGATACTGATCTATGCTGGAAAACATACGAGTATATTCGTATTTATACCTGTAAAAATCAACATCCAGTTTTATACTCATGTCCAATTCTGCTACCTTGTTGTTTAGCTCACCAACCCAAATGGTATAATGTTTAACCATGAGAGCCAACGATTCAAACCCTTGTCGGTCAAACAACTCTAACAGTTCCTTATGAAAAATAGAGTTAGCAAACAACCCAGATGGAAATTGGTGGTGTCTTAAGCCTTTTGGCACCACCTTCTGTGACAAGCATTCACGAAAATATGCTATTTCGAGTTGCAATTTTTTCAACTTCACTAAGTGGCTATCTAAAGATTTAAGCTTTGCCACTATATCCGACAGTAAAATATTGTTACCTTTGTCATGGTACTGAGATTCCGTGTTCATAGATGTAATGCTATTAAAAGAAAAACCTTCAGAGAGCCATTTATTTATCCCCGGAAACCCCGATGAATTAGGTTCACCTACGGCAGACACAGTACTGGCAATACAAGGTTGCTGAAGTGGTAAATCACCGGTTAGATTTCCATTGCGAGTCTCTGGTAAACCTGATGCTTCCATACTGCTAACCAGACAAAATGATCCCTTAGATACAGGTTGTTGAAGCAGTTGACCCTGCGAAACTAGGGCCAAACCTGTAACTGCTTCTGGCCTTAAGACTGAGGTAACGGGAAATTACTGACGTATTCACTACCTCCTGGTTACTGACATTCACATTCGCTGAAGGTGGAGTGGTTAAGGTGGAACGCAGAAGGACCAGTAACACTTCACAAAACTCTTTCTGTTGAGTGTCTAACCAGTCTAGCTGTTGAAATATAGATTCCATTCTAGATAGTAAAGAATCCAAAATGTTACTGTTACCCGGTATGTCTTCGTTAGCTGGTGTGTCTGAAGGCACACAATCACAGCTCCTCAGTAACTCCGGTGTCACACTGGGTTAAAAACTGCTCTGACTCACTACCATGCCAAAATTCAAACAATCAGAAACTAAAAAACTAAAACCATGAACCAAGTAAAATTAGACACTGTAGCAAGTCTATAACACAGAATCAACCAAGGCTGGTAGAACTGTTTATTGAAGCGCTTTTCGTTTGCTAACATAGGCAAACTTCTTCAGAAACCATTTTTGATTTTTAAAAACATTTAAATAGTCCCAGTAAATGCCTGTTAAGCCAATCATAGCTCACACAATCCTTAACCACTCACTTAAAGGGGTCTAACTTACTTAAAAATATACCACTAGTAAAGTGATAAAATGCTAATTTATACCACTGTCATCATAATATAAAATCATGTTATCAAAGGTGGTTACAAACCTAAAATGTTATTTCAAACTATGGTAATCATATTGTGATCGTAATAATCTAATGAACTACGTATCATGAAGTGATATATTCCACACTTAATTGCACCCTATATTAAAAAACATATGCAATACAGTATTTAAATAATATTTAAATAATATTTAGATACAAACAATTACCTACTATGGCGCTCATTACAGAATTATTGGAAATTATTTTGTATAATAATTTCTTTGTGTTTGGTGACAATTTTTACCTTCAAAAAGTTGGAGTAGCTATGGGCTCCCCATGTGGGGCAAGCATAGCTAACTCCGTTATGGCCTATTGGGAATCCGAATGCGTATTTAAGAACACAAGCATTAACGGCTTGATCATTTATTACACACGGTATTTGGATGACATTTTTATTTTGTTAAATGGTGATGCTGAAATAAGCAACTCCATAGTTCAAATGTTTAATGAGTCAACTCAATTTTTACAATTTACAGCTACCTTCAATAAAGAAGCTATAGCGTATTTAGACATTTGGTTATCTAAGAACATGGATTTGGGTGGTTATGTTGCCAATATCTATAGGAAGAGTACTTTTTCTAATTCTTTTTTGCATTTTTCAAGCTGCCACCCTCACTATCAGAAGCGCTCCGTAGTTAAAGGGCAACTAGTGAGAGCTGCACGAATTGTAAGTAATGACCAAGACTTTGAGGAAGAATGCCAGCTATTGAAGTCCATGTTTTTACACAGAGGGTATCCTGTAGGTCTACTGGATGATTTAATAAATGAAGTCCAGTATAAGAGAACTAATGGGGCATATAAACCTTTATTGGGAGTTAAATTTAACAAAATTGAATCAGTAAGTCCTATCTTTAAAGATAAGATTTAAATGATATTACAACATGCAGCCCTGCATATAACACACAAATTGAAGTGAATTTCATTACTACATTCAACTTACATAGTTATGTTTGTTTGGACATTATTAAGGAAAATTGGGGTATATTTAGAACTAATCCTTCTATTTTTGTTAAAATGGGTGATACACCATGGGCAATATTTAGGAGAGGCAGGAACCTTAAAGATTTACTTGAGCAACAATGACGGGTTCAACCGAAAGTTCCAGGGATGTTTAAATGTCAAAGCTGCAATTATTGTAAATTTGTGGATAATATACACTCGGTCACAGTGAGTGGTTTCCACATTAGACTGAAATCAAGGTTTAATTGCAACTTGAAGATGGTTGTTTATCTAGCAACATATCAATGTTGTCCTGCATTTTATGTAGGCAAAACGGAGCGTAAGCTCCATGAAAGGCTTTATGAACACCAGTACGCTATTAGTAAGAATAAACAAGACAACGCTTTAGCTAAACATGTCCAGTCTTACATGGACCATAGATTTAAATTTTCACTTACAGACCAAGTAAATATAGATGAAAGAGGTGGCCCAGCACCCTTACATCTGGAAGAGTTAGAATTAGCTTGGCAGATCAAATTAAATGCTTATAATTATCCTGGGTTGAATGAAACATGTTCAATTAGTAGTATTCTCAAGTTAGGAAGTCTTATGTGTTGATGATGTGTTTCTTTCATAGTAGGTAATTGTTTGTATCTAAATATTATTTAAATATTATTTAAACACTGTATTGCATATGTTTTTTAATATAGGGTGGAATTAAGTGTACAATATATCAGTTCATGATACATAGTTCATTAGATTATTACAATCACAATATGATTACCATAGATTGAAATTACATTTTAGTTTTGTAACCACCTTTGATAACATGATTTTATATTATGATGACAGTGGTATAAATTAGCATTTTATCACTTTACTAGTGGTATATTTTTAAGTAAGTTAGACCCCTTTAAGTGAGTGGTTAAGCATTGTGTGAGCTGCGATTGGTTTAACAGGCATTTACTGGGACTATTTAAATTTTTAAAAAAATCAAAAATGGTTTCTAAAGAAGTTTGCCTATGTTAGCAAATGAAAAGTGCTTCAATAAACAGTTGTACCAGCCTTGGTTGATTCTGTGTCATAGACTTTCTACAGTGACTAATTTTACAATTTAGTAGGGTATCATGATGCAAGTTGCAATCCTCAAGGGAATGTGTCATAAATTCTGATATACTTTAAACAGCACTGCAGGAGTCACAGTGCAGGAAAAACCCAACCAAGTAATGTGTATAACAGATACCAAATTATTTTAAATACCTTCCTATCGTAATCTCATGGAATGGGGCAAAGCATCTCTTGCATGAAAGTATATAAGTACAGTGATTTCCAAAAGCAGCATGCATTATCTACAATGTTCCTGTGCCAAAGTGAACCTCCATGGGTTAAAATATGGTGGTCAAATACTGAAGTGATTAAGTGCACTTCTATTTGTCCCAAATGGTTGTATATAAGAGATCAAGTGCTGTGGGAATTAAGCCCAACTGCCTGCGAGTGAGTGCTTCCAGTGATCCAAAATATATGAGGTATGTGCTGACACCTCGTGTTTATGCAGCCATGGAATTAGTAAACATGAGAAAGGGGGTATAGCAAGAATATGAGTATGTGTGTGGGGTGATTGCACATACAAGCATGTGTGTGTGTGTGTGTGTGTGTGTGTGTGTGTGTGTGTGTGTGTGTGTGTGTGTGTGTGTGTGTGTGTGTGTGTGTGTGTGTGTGTGTGTGCCCCTGTGTTTTAAGTCAGTGTGCTGTTGCTGTACAGTATTATATATGACAGTTGTGCTGCTGCTAAATTAAGTTTGCTATGGTCTATATATGTGTACAAGTTGATCATCTGTTTTAATTGCTCTGCACTCTATCAGTTTGGTATGATGCAATATGCTTCAGTCAGTGCACTTCTCAATGATATGATGCACACTCATTTGCCCTGTACTTGTTTCTGCTATTGGCATGGTGTACTTTGTGAAAGACACAGACCATGTAATCACAAGCATTCACATTCAGATGTCAGATTATAGCAAACCATAAAATTGTAAGGATAACTTATGCCTAACAATTGCTCATTAGGGAATGTATCAGGATATAGCAATGACACTGCATATAGATGGGGTGAAACATGCAGGTCACTAAAGGTAGTTGTATTACTTCTACTGTAACATCAGGAAAAACAATGAACGGCCAATTATAAAATGTACTTACACTGTGAGTACTAGTCTTAGGAAGTGCTTGGACAGGTTACTTATATCTGATGCAACACATATTATGAAAGCAGTTATCAAATGCATGCTCATTACATATATCTTTAAATATAAATGGCTATATTTCAAGAAAGAAATGGAGTACCTAATAATGCAATACAATGCAGTTTCTTGTTTGCAATTCTAGAAAAAGCACATGGATGCATTGAAGACTAATTTATGCAATGCATGTGCGGTGCTGTGCTGAAATGGATTACACTTAATTGAGATCTAGAATATTGTTTTATTGTGGGCACCATAGCTTTATAACCAGGACATCTCCATGCACCATAGTAGATTCCAAATATCACACTCCTTTTATATCAGATATTTTCTTCTAATGTATGCAGCCATAAAACATCTTATCTTAAACTCCAGTTAACACCCTGCAGATCCAAAAGTGTCCAGATATTAAAGATTCCACAGGATTTAATAAAATTCATGTAGGCACCATGTAGAGCCTACATGAAATGTATCCATGTACATGACCACTGTTCCCCCACAGCAGCACACTATGCACATTAATGATGGCACATTGCCAAGGGAGAGCCGAGGAACATGGATAGTAAATCAGTATAGGGAGAGGAGTAGAGGCTACTAGTGGCTGCAGATGAGTGTGAATCTCCCTGTAATGCTCTCCAATGTTTGTGCGGAGCAGAGCAGAGTGCAGCACTGCCAAGCTGCACTCACATATAAACATCTGCCACCTGCCAGACATCTAAAAATAGAAACTGAATGTAATTAATTATCATAATTATTTTTTTCTTTTTTTTCAATTACTGTTTGCGCAACATGGTGCAGAGCACAGCAGAGCAGAGCGGAGCTTATGCATACATAGCCAACACCTCCCAGACAACTAAAAATAGAAACTGGATGTAATTAATTATTTCTTTATAGGTGTGTTTAAGAATGTTTGTTTGGCACAGTGCAGTGTTCAGCAATGCTAACAGGTAGCCTAGTAGTATGTGTGAAAGTATGCTAGTGTTTATATCATCTAACTAGCTACATGGGTAGAGTTATGGTCTTATGTGTAGTAGATCCTGGGTTCGAGTCCATAACAGGTAGAATATGTCTGTAAATGAGTGTACTATTTTTCTTTAATTTCATTAAACTATTGCAAATTTTGTCATTGCTGCACTTTGCTAAGCACTGCTCATTCATGTTAAGCAGTGCATAAACATGCTAATGGCTACCGATATTTGCTTAGTGCTAATCCTTGCTAAAACCAGGGTTTCGAGTTTTCACGCTGCTTGGTTTTACTTAACTGGTTTGCGTGCTGCTAGCGATGAGGCGCTTTTAGAATTTAGTTCAATGACATGTAAGTGTGGGAAAACAGCCTATATTAAGCCAAACAGGTGGGAATTCTGCATCATTCATTGGAGTTCAATCAACTGCTGGCATGGCTATTGGTGTTGGTGAAATTGTGCAATTTCAGGTGCAGAGGTGGAGTATTCAGGAGTCCAAGGTCATCGTTGGACTCCTGGTTAAAAACCATGAACCTCGGCTGATGCAGGGTAGATTCCAAGGCTTAGAGTGTAAAGTATAGGCCTGGGACCATTTAGCCAGGGAACTCACCAATGTTATTGATATCCCCCACACAGGTGAGCAGTGTTGTCACCATTATAATGACCTGAAGAGGAGAAACAGTGGAACCTTGCACACCTGGGTCCAAGAAGCTTTAGCAGGGAATACCCCACAAATATATGTGTTTTACCAATATGCAAGCTGAATGTCTACAAAACTGTAATTGCATAATGGTGTGCTTCTCTCCCAACAGCTGCAGCTGAGAGGGCTCTCAATGTTGAGTCCCATACCGGGTGTCTGACCAGGTTGTGCTGTGAGTGGGGTAAATGCGGATTTAGTATGCTAACTGTAGTGCAATAAGCAAGAAAGACTAAAGCATTTACTGCAGTAAAGTATACACAAGGAAAACTGCAGTGCAATAAATGGGCAATTAGAGCTCTAGTGTGATAAATGGGCAATAACATCTGAAGTTCAATAAACAATAAACAATGCCAATAACAGTAAGCAAAATAGTGTTCAGCAGGATTGTGTTGTCATAACCATGGCAGTAGAATTATATGCATTGCTTGTCTATGGTAAGGTTGCTGCAGTCAAGTATAACACTGTCATAGCTGTAGAATGCAAAAGTAATGGCCTGCAAACTGTATTGCTTAACTCATAGTACTGTCCAAGGCAGTCTCCAGGCCAATATTGGTTACATAATGCTCTCTGTTCCTCCTACTTCAGGTAATAAAGGTATATGGGTGAGGCAGTGCACTCCATGGGCAGATACTATGTGTGTACTTCTCGAAAAACATCAGTAGCATAACCACCTCTTCATGGGCGAGGTACATAAAAGACTATCACTAAAGGGTTAAACTGAGACAATTCTCTCTAAAGCCCAACAAAAGGTTTGCAAACAAGGGCATGGGGCAGGTCATTATTATGTAGAGATAGACCAGTCACAAGAAGAGGAAAAGCTATTTTTGTAACCAAGTTTTCTGATTTTTTCTGGAATTTTGGAGGGAATAGTAAGACAGTTTTGGGATATATTGACTGAGGATGTTACGGTGGGATACCTTTTTCCCAAACATATCACATTCTCATATGGCAGGCATAACAATTTAAAGAATTACTTAACAGAAAAATCTATGAGATTGGGGGTGACAAATCTGTTGGAATGTATGCATGTAGGAAATGCTCTGTATGTAATAAAGTTAAAAACTTACATGGTAATAAGCTCAATGGAAATTTATACTTTGCCATGGAGAAATTCAACTGCAACTCATGTGGGGTGATTTATATTAATGGATGTAACTGTTCAAATACACTGCGGTATATAGGACAAACTACAAAGAAGGTTAAGGTTCAGATTTTAGAACATATTGGAGACATTAGAAGGAAGAATATGGATAGCCCTGTAGCTAACCATTTTATATCTGCACATAATGGGCAAATGGGGGGATTCATTTTCAGTGTACTAACATGACCTAAAGTATATAATGACAACTTTAAAAGGGAATTAAACAAACTTGAGTACAGGATGATAATTAATTATCATACATTAAGTCCTAGAGGAATTAATTTAGACAGTAACATAACTTTGTAAAAAATAGCAGGATAAAAAACAGCAAGATGAAATTTATGAATACAAATTATAACAACAATTAATATTTTAAAATAGTTAGGTTAATGTAATGTGAATTATGGGCTTGATTAAATTAAAAAAGGTTAACAGATTTTTTTCGTGAATGCATTAGTTTATAAGATCATGGTAAAACTGTTTATAAAAAATTATTTTATATAAATGTATTTGCATGCACACATGGATTATTTGTCTATGTTCAGAGTATATGGTTACATTGTATGTGCTTATTTTTTGTCATCTGATGTATATACAATGTTTATCATGTTTAATAAATGTTTTTTTCCCTTGAGTTGTGTAGATCTGCACTATGTAGTTGCACTTTACGGAAATCAGTCAACAATGATTATAAATTATTTAATTGATTAATTAATTGCAAATAATTGTTTATAGTGTTTGGTATATAAGGAGGGGATTTTTGCAAGTAAATTGGTCCACTGAAGGTGAATGGCCGAGATACAAGAACGTGCAATAAAAGGCTAAAAGCATCTCTGTGCATTGTTCTTTTTGTGGTTATGCTACTGATGTTTTTCGAGAGGTGAAGTTTTTGGTGGTTGTAAGTTGTTTGTACTTATTATGTGTGTACTTCACAGATATTTCAAAGCAATAACAATACAAACTGTTCACCAGCATTGCTGATACCAAAATAAAGCTGTTTTAATATATACAGTACAGTTGTATTCCATACATGTGTGTTCTACTGTCAGTGCTGTCAATTATAACACTGTAATAGTTCTAGAATGCAAAAAGAATGTCCTGTAACTTGTATTGCTCAGCTCATACTATGGTTCAAAGTTATCTCCAGCGCACATCAGTTAAGTAATGCTCACATTTTCTCTCTCCCCAGGATAAAAGGGATATGAGTGAGGTAGCCATGTTATAAACATATATTGTGTTTAGAATTCATAGCTTTATAACCAGGACATCTCCATGCACCATAGTAGATTCCAAATATCACACTCCTTTTATATCAGATATTTTCTTCTAATGTATGCAGCCATAAAACATCTTATCTTAAACTCCAGTTAACACCCTGCAGATCCAAAAGTGTCCAGATATTAAAGATTCCACAGGATTTAATAAAATTCATGTAGGCACCATGTAGAGCCTACATGAAATGTATCCATGTACATGACCACTGTTCCCCCACAGCAGCACACTATGCACATTAATGATGGCACATTGCCAAGGGAGAGCCGAGGAACATGGATAGTAAATCAGTATAGGGAGAGGAGTAGAGGCTACTAGTGGCTGCAGATGAGTGTGAATCTCCCTGTAATGCTCTCCAATGTTTGTGCGGAGCAGAGCAGAGTGCAGCACTGCCAAGCTGCACTCACATATAAACATCTGCCACCTGCCAGACATCTAAAAATAGAAACTGAATGTAATTAATTATCATAATTATTTTTTTCTTTTTTTTCAATTACTGTTTGCAACATGGCGCAGAGCGAAGCAGAGCCGAACAGAGCTTATACATACATATCCGACACCTGCCAGACATCTAAAAATAGAAACCTGATGTAAGTAATTATTTCTTTATAGGTGTGTTTAAGAATGTTTGTTTGGCACAGTGCAGTGTTCAGCAATGCTAACAGGTAGCCTAGTAGTATGTGTGAAAGTATGCTAGTGTTTATATCATCTAACTAGCTACATGGGTAGAGTTATGGTCTTATGTGTAGTAGATCCTGGGTTCGAGTCCATAACAGGTAGAATATGTCTGTAAATGAGTGTACTATTTTTCTTTAATTTCATTAAACTATTGCAAATTTTGTCATTGCTGCACTTTGCTAAGCACTGCTCATTCATGTTAAGCAGTGCATAAACATGCTAATGGCTACCGATATTTGCTTAGTGCTAATCCTTGCTAAAACCAGGGTTTGCGAGTTTTCACGCTGCTTGGTTTTACTTAACTGGTTTGCGTGCTGCTAAGCGATGAGGCGCTTTTTAGAATTTAGTTCAATGACATGTAAGTGTGGGAAAACAGCCTATATTAAGCCAAACAGGTGGGAATTCTGCATCATTCATTGGAGTTCAATCAACTGCTGGCATGGCTATTGGTGTTGGTGAAATTGTGCAATTTCAGGTGCAGAGGTGGAGTATTCAGGAGTCCAAGGTCATCGTTGGACTCCTGGTTAAAAACCATGAACCTCGGCTGATGCAGGGTAGATTCCAAGGCTTAGAGTGTAAAGTATAGGCCTGGGACCATTTAGCCAGGGAACTCACCAATGTTATTGATATCCCCCACACAGGTGAGCAGTGTTGTCACCATTATAATGACCTGAAGAGGAGAAACAGTGGAACCTTGCACACCTGGGTCCAAGAAGCTTTAGCAGGGAATACCCCACAAATATATGTGTTTTACCAATATGCAAGCTGAATGTCTACAAAACTGTAATTGCATAATGGTGTGCTTCTCTCCCAACAGCTGCAGCTGAGAGGGCTCTCAATGTTGAGTCCCATACCGGGTGTCTGACCAGGTTGTGCTGTGAGTGGGGTAAATGCGGATTTAGTATGCTAACTGTAGTGCAATAAGCAAGAAAGACTAAAGCATTTACTGCAGTAAAGTATACACAAGGAAAACTGCAGTGCAATAAATGGGCAATTAGAGCTCTAGTGTGATAAATGGGCAATAACATCTGAAGTTCAATAAACAATAAACAATGCCAATAACAGTAAGCAAAATAGTGTTCAGCAGGATTGTGTTGTCATAACCATGGCAGTAGAATTATATGCATTGCTTGTCTATGGTAAGGTTGCTGCAGTCAAGTATAACACTGTCATAGCTGTAGAATGCAAAAGTAATGGCCTGCAAACTGTATTGCTTAACTCATAGTACTGTCCAAGGCAGTCTCCAGGCCAATATTGGTTACATAATGCTCTCTGTTCCTCCTACTTCAGGTAATAAAGGTATATGGGTGAGGCAGTGCACTCCATGGGCAGATACTATGTGTGTACTTCTCGAAAAACATCAGTAGCATAACCACCTCTTCATGGGCGAGGTACATAAAAGACTATCACTAAAGGGTTAAACTGAGACAATTCTCTCTAAAGCCCAACAAAAGGTTTGCAAACAAGGGCATGGGGCAGGTCATTATTATGTAGAGATAGACCAGTCACAAGAAGAGGAAAAGCTATTTTTGTAACCAAGTTTTCTGATTTTTTCTGGAATTTTGGAGGGAATAGTAAGACAGTTTTGGGATATATTGACTGAGGATGTTACGGTGGGATACCTTTTTCCCAAACATATCACATTCTCATATGGCAGGCATAACAATTTAAAGAATTACTTAACAGAAAAATCTATGAGATTGGGGGTGACAAATCTGTTGGAATGTATGCATGTAGGAAATGCTCTGTATGTAATAAAGTTAAAAACTTACATGGTAATAAGCTCAATGGAAATTTATACTTTGCCATGGAGAAATTCAACTGCAACTCATGTGGGGTGATTTATATTAATGGATGTAACTGTTCAAATACACTGCGGTATATAGGACAAACTACAAAGAAGGTTAAGGTTCAGATTTTAGAACATATTGGAGACATTAGAAGGAAGAATATGGATAGCCCTGTAGCTAACCATTTTATATCTGCACATAATGGGCAAATGGGGGGATTCATTTTCAGTGTACTAACATGACCTAAAGTATATAATGACAACTTTAAAAGGGAATTAAACAAACTTGAGTACAGGATGATAATTAATTATCATACATTAAGTCCTAGAGGAATTAATTTAGACAGTAACATAACTTTGTAAAAAATAGCAGGATAAAAAACAGCAAGATGAAATTTATGAATACAAATTATAACAACAATTAATATTTTAAAATAGTTAGGTTAATGTAATGTGAATTATGGGCTTGATTAAATTAAAAAAGGTTAACAGATTTTTTTCGTGAATGCATTAGTTTATAAGATCATGGTAAAACTGTTTATAAAAAATTATTTTATATAAATGTATTTGCATGCACACATGGATTATTTGTCTATGTTCAGAGTATATGGTTACATTGTATGTGCTTATTTTTTGTCATCTGATGTATATACAATGTTTATCATGTTTAATAAATGTTTTTTTCCCTTGAGTTGTGTAGATCTGCACTATGTAGTTGCACTTTACGGAAATCAGTCAACAATGATTATAAATTATTTAATTGATTAATTAATTGCAAATAATTGTTTATAGTGTTTGGTATATAAGGAGGGGATTTTTGCAAGTAAATTGGTCCACTGAAGGTGAATGCCGAGATACAAGAACGTGCAATAAAGGCTAAAAGCATCTCTGTGCATTGTTCTTTTTGTGGTTATGCTACTGATGTTTTTCGAGAGGTGAAGTTTTTGGTGGTTGTAAGTTGTTTGTACTTATTATGTGTGTACTTCACAGATATTTCAAAGCAATAACAATACAAACTGTTCACCAGCATTGCTGATACCAAAATAAAGCTGTTTTAATATATACAGTACAGTTGTATTCCATACATGTGTGTTCTACTGTCAGTGCTGTCAATTATAACACTGTAATAGTTCTAGAATGCAAAAAGAATGTCCTGTAACTTGTATTGCTCAGCTCATACTATGGTTCAAAGTTATCTCCAGCGCACATCAGTTAAGTAATGCTCACATTTTCTCTCTCCCCAGGATAAAAGGGATATGAGTGAGGTAGCCATGTTATAAACATATATTGTGTTTAGAATTCATAGCTTTAAACTCAGTAAGAATAACGTGTTCACCACCATTCTTGAGTCATACATAAATCTGTCTAACTCCAGCATGGTTGTATTCCTTGTATGTCTGTACTAAGTTGCTGCAGTCAGTTATTACATTATTTGCAGATGTCCTCTGCAGTCACAGCTATTGGGTTCTACTCCCATGCCTGGCAACTAAGGCATGACGGCTGTCTAGTTTATGAACTGTACACAAACATGCCTCTCAAGTGTCATGATTTCTCGTACTTTATTTAATATTGCGTAATCCATCAGTCAGAGGATTACCACAGAAATGATTATCTGGAATGCAAAGTCTTACCAAATCTGCTTACAGAACACCTTGGTAGTTATATAAGTCCACATCATGTGCAAGTGTTTTGTCTGGTTGTGTACCTGCATTTGTTATTGCTTGGCCCATACTGTTCCATGAAACAGCTTGAGAGGTATGTACATGTTACAGTATCTATAGGAGACTTGTAGTCACTGTACACAAAACTGATAATACACACCTGTAGAGTTAATATTACCACTGTTTTCAAGGATATAATCTGCAATGTCACTAATGGACTGTTTTTCTCTCTCTCACTCTCCACCCCTTATCTGCATGTATTTAATATTTTTATATATTATTATGGTTTACTATTAACATATATTGTTAAAATAACTATATTTTGGGAAATGAGGTTTATTATTGTTATGTGTTATTATGCTTTCATATTGACATATCTTATTAAATTAACTGCATGGTTCCCCTTATGCTTTAACTGTTACTGGCACGCTGTTAACATACTGACTGTTCTGTTATTTCATGTTGTGTCGTACATAATATACATTGCTATGTATTTGCGTTGATGTTCCATGCTGTTAATACTAGGAATGATTTGTTCATAACAAACCTAAGCTTATTGTTATACCTCAATTACCACAGCATGTCAAGGTAGGCCGGTTCCGGTTGAACCCCCCCCCCCCTACCTTGCCTCAACCATCTGTGTCACTGGGTCTGTCTGAGTTATGTCAATAGCCTACAAGAGAGTATTGATGAACAAATGCCTGTTGACATACTAATGGATATAAACCCCAAGAGAATATATATGTAGTATCATTTCCATCAGGTAGACCTATATACCTGGTATGTAGCACATCAGTCACTACATGTGCTGCACATTCTCAGGGATGAAAGAACTGGGCACACAGACCTGGCCACACAGATTTACACCTAATGTACTTCAGATCACCATGTTTCTACAGTGGTATGGCAAGGATCATATGGTATAGCTGAGACCACATTTACCAGTAAGTGACGTATTCATAACCTCTATGTACCCTTCCCTTAGCATACCAATATTTGAGTGCAATGGCCAGTTGATGACATCCCCTTCCAAGCAGTACTGGCAAATGCATACAACAGTATGGTCCCTCACAAGGACTATTCACGTCTTCAGTATGTTTTCAATGGGGATTGTCTACAATGAGTGCCATTTTCACCTGTGGCATATAGAGTACTCAGAGTTGATATCCGTGCCTTGCATAAAGGGCAATGTGTGACCCTGCTTGATTGCGTATGCTGCCTGTCTGTAGGAAACATAGTAGATGGATGACTCACTGTAAGGACATTAACCTAGTATGTGATGTTATACTACATGTCTGTGGGAGAGATTTGTGTAGCAGACTGAAACACACCCTTGGAACAGAACCCTGCTTAATGGCACACAGAGCATCTCAGTGAACCTCAGCACATGCTCTCTGACTGATTGGCTGGGTGACTGTCATCTCAACACAGGGCATCTGCCTGTGTCCCTCTTCAACTGGGGCAATATGTGCTGATCCTGTAACTATGGATATGACAATGTCTATGATTGTGATTGCTTTATGGCCATTATTCTAGTTCAGTTAAAATGACCCATTGTTCCATAACATGATGTAAAATGCTCTAATAGGCTCACACACAAAAATGAGAACATCAAGGCTTGCACCACTTCCAATCAGTGTGTACAGGACATGCCAGGGCACACACGTAAGGGCAGGTTTGCTGTATGTAGGTGTGAACACTTTCCTATGTAATGGTACATACTACAGATCACAGTACGTGGTGCACGCAGCACACCTCATGTCTGCTGGTACTATAATTTTAGGACATATTATGCTTGATGAAATACACAGGCCTTGTTGTGGTCAGTCCTTTGGGGGTCCACATCTTCCACTACAAATAAAACACTGCAAACCCTATATATGTCTAGGCTGCCAAGGTTATGCCATATGGATATACACACACGCACCAAGTGGGCTGGAGTGTTGTTAGAACCCCTACCTATCTAGTCTTATACACTATAGATCACCATACTTATCACATGCACCATGGCTTACATCTGATACTACATTGACAGATGGTAGTCTTAAGTTGGCTGACATCATCAGGCCTTATAGAAGAGGGCATTTTGGGAGCCAGCAACAAATTACAAGGCCAAAAAGTGCATAACTATTGCAGGTAGATAGCCCATGAGGGCATATCCATTCTTTTGCAGGACGATGCACACACACACACACACACACACACACACACACACACACACACACAAACACACACACACACACACACACACACACACAGACAAAGGCATGCACCAAGTGGGCTGGAGTATGATTAGAACCCCTTTCTATCTAGTCTTATACACTATAGATCACAGTACTTATCGCATGCGCCAAAGGTTAAGTTTTATATGTGATTGCAGGCACAGTGCTTGTGCATTACACAAACTAGGCTTGTGTTAACCAGCATCTGTGGCCTGCAGAGTGATATTGCTTCATACTGTTATTTGCATCTAGTATCCTAGCAGTGGAATAACTATTTTTATCCTAGCTATGTGTGTACCGTTACCAGTATGGCCATATGTGGCTGCTTGCAGTTGCATAGGCAAACATGTGGGTAGGGACAATGTGCCCAATCCATACATGCATTGACAACATTATACATTACACCACCTGCTCACCTGCATCTGTCTAAGTGGTGACATCCAGCAGGCACAGGGGTCTATGAGTAAGTGGATTATGTACTGTTGCTCTCTTAGTTTGGATACTTAGAGCAACAGTATGGCTTTGTGACAGTGCAGATAAACTCAGCATTATTAGGGTATGTCAGCCATTACAGATATCCACACACATGTTTCTGTATATAACAGTGATGTATATATAACTGTAGCTGCATCTGTGTATGATATGTATATGCGTTATGTAGATATATGGGGGTGTATGTATCATTTTAATATATATATATAGCTATATACATTGGTATATATCTATTTGACACTACATAGCGATAGATGTATTATGCATGTGACAGAGAAATAGTGACAGATGGATATGTATACGCATATGTCTGTATGTATAGACATTTATACATAACAGGTCATTTTGATGAAGGGGCAACAGGATTGCAGTCATTTTAACTAAGTGGGTCTTTCAATACTTAGAAGGTGACTCCAGGCCACACCTACCTGTACTCAAGTCTGGGAATTTGTATGTTACAGACATTAACATCTGTCCCTGTTTCTGCAGTACTGCACTTCACTCAAACTGTCCACAGCATTCCCCAGCTGTGTGCTGTATTTAATATGTTACAACAAAAAACCAGGCTAAAATAGTGGGAAGTATACTTGCTGTGTTCAATTCAAGTCAGTCACAAAAGGTAACCAAATGTTCCACAAAAAGAAACGAAGCTGTAACCTACAAACCGCTTTACTTTGCGAACTCTTAATCCAATAAAAAAGAGTCAAAATCACCATAGAGTGTTCATTCGAACCTACTCATCCACTGGGCAATAGCTTGTAGAAAAAACACGCAGCCAGCATGTAAAAATAAATCCAAGCGTCCAGTAGAAACCACGTTTATTAAAATAATTACAGTGGCCTGATGAAGATTCGTTGAAAGCGCTAGCCCTGTGTTCTAATTATTTTAATAAACATGGTTTCTACTGGACGCTTGGATTTATTTTTACATGCTGGCTGCGTGTTTTTTCTACAAGCTATTGCCCAGTGGATGAGTAGGTTCGAATGAACACTCTATGGTGATTTTGACTCTTTTTTATTGGATTAAGAGTTCGCAAAGTAAAGTGGTTTGTAGGTTACAGCTTCGTTTCTTTTTGTGGAACATTTGGTTACCTTTTGTGACTGACTTGAATTGAACACAGCAAGTATACTTCCCACTATTTTAGCCTGTTTTTTTGTTGTATTTTATAAGTCTTGTTTATTATCAGGCGAACAGAGTGTAGTGAGCATTATTCTTTGTTTTTAAACTACATGTATTTAATATGTGACTGCAATTGATAAGTCTGCATACCTCTCAACTGTCCTGATTTTCACAGAATGTCCAGAGTTTTGCCTCATATGTTTGGTCTGTTCCTCATACATTTGTGTTCTTCTGGTGAATTATTGAATATGACATCACTACATTATACTAATTACAGACAAACATTTGTGTTTCAGATTTTATATCCTTCAGAGCATATGTAATAATGCAACACCTTTAATTCCAGTGACTTTCTAGGTTTATGGGAACCATATTTAAAATATGCTCCTATGTTTGGGCCTTTGCCCCCCCCCCCATTCTTTCAGACTTTGCCCAGATTTCTTGCACTAAGAGGTTGAGAGGTACGACAGTCTGTGAAAACACCAACATAGAACAAACTCACATGCAAATGATGTGAGTAATTCCAGATTAGAACCATCATCACCAACATCCATGCTACCTTCCCTAGTCCACTGAGCCACACAGGTTGCCGGACAGTGAGGAGTCATCCATCACACAGTCAACAGCATAAATATGTACACTGTTATACTGCATGAAGAAAGACATACAATGTGTGAGTGATATTTATGTTACAGCCATGAGACTGTCTGGTTCACAGATATGGTAAAAATCAACAAAAAGGCAAGTTAGCTGCTGTAAACTTCACAAAGACCAATTTATTGTAAGCGCTTTCATCGAGGCAAATGCCCCAACTTCATTTGACAACTCAACAGCCATAAAATCCTCCATTTTATACTCACATTCAACATAATTAAACAATTAAACAGTTCAATCCTTGACTGAACCATTAGTTAAAACTACTTCATATTTAAAGTGCCCTTGCTTCCTGACTTACAGTTTATTGCAATGCCTTAGAAGCTATGGCAACAGTATATTTAAACTAGTTTTTACATTTTATTAAAAACCCCTAATAAATATTATAAAATCATAAAATACTTACTATTACAAAAACTTTTGTTTGTATTTATATTCAATCTAAATATAGAAAATTCAGAAAAATCAGACAAAATGATAGGCACCTCTAAAGGACCCTAACAATCTTTCATTATATAAGTACCATATAAATCCATGACTTGCATAAATAATTAAATATCTAAAAAATGTATGTAAAAAATGTAAGTTAGATACGATAAACATCAGTTTGTGTATAAATATAACCTATACTAATTTAATAAACTTAATAGCGAAAGTTGTTGTTGAAAGTGCTTTTAACTTCAATATACATTTTATAGAAGCATATTCATTCAGCCCATTTGACACATAAGTTCACATTCCTCTAATTTTAATTCCCATGGTCCCCCTCTTAGATTAGGTTCAACTTTCTGAATTACTGTAAAGGCAAACTTATGTGTTGGATTCTCGGCTATGTGCTTAGCCAGGGCATTTGTCAGAATTCCCTTTTGAATATTATATTGGTGCTCATAAATTCTTTGCTTCAGCTTTCTTTTTGTTTTGCCTATATAAAATGATGGGCAAAATTCACATAATGCCACACATACTACTCCCTGGGAATCACCAGTATACTTTCCTCTTATTACATATTGTCTATCTGTAATGGTATACTGCTTTCCTAATTTTATGTACTTGCACTGCTGACAGTGTCCACATTTACCCATACCATTTCTAAATGTATGCTCGTGGCTCTGTCTTTCTAAAAGGCTTTTCAAATTTGGGCCTCTTCTATATGTGAAATGTGGTCGTGACTCCAACACTTTATTAATTCTATTATCTTCGAGGATTATAGTCCAGTTCTTCAGTATGATGTCCTTAATGTAACTAATGTCTAGGGAATATGTAATCAATAGACTAGCTGTTACATTGCTAACTGTTCTTGGTTGAGTACCCATGTGTTCTGTTTCAACAGGATTTTGTATATCATCACCCCTATAGTTACCTTGGTAGCCATTCTGTACTATGGCTCTAAAATGGCCAAAAGTTCTTTTAAAGTTAACTTCATCTATAATATGTGTAAGGAAAGGTTCTGTGTACCCCCTTTTAAGAAACATGTCTTTCAAATTTGCACATTCCATTATGTAATCACTATCTGCAGAAACCATTCTGGCTGCCCTTTCGATTTGGCCCTTTACAACAGCTTTCTTTTGAAAATATGGTTGACAGCTTGTAAAGTGCAGAAAGGCATTTGAATAGGTGGGCTTTCTATAAATGGTTGTTCTATACCTATTATTACTTTTATCCTTAGTTATCCGAATGTCTAGAAAACTGATAGAATCCATTTCCACCTGGTATGTGAATTCTAAGAAGTTGGTAAACTCGGTTATTTTTGTAATAAATTCATCTACCATGCTTGTTTGGCCCTTCCACACAAAAAACATGTCGTATTGGTACCTTGTGTACCATGATACATTATCCTTGTAGATGTTATTACTAAAAAGGAAATGCCTTTCCCAAAATGCCATTACGCATTTGGCAAAACTGCCGCCACAGGGTGAGCCCATGGCCACCCCTGGTTTCTGCAAATAAAGGTCTCCATTAAAGTACATGAAATTATTTGATAACACTAGTTCTAGTAATGTTTCAATCACATAGATGTCCAAATTTCCAGCTCCTTTTAAATGTAGGAACTCCCTAACCCATTTTATTCCAAGTGTTTGTGGAATTATGTTATAGAGGTCCTTTATATCCACAGTTAAGAAGGCAAACTCATTATTATATTCTAAATTATTAATGCCTTCTAAAAATCCCCATGAATCAGAACAAATTTGTGTTTCAATTCTTAGATAGGGCTTCGATTTGTTGTCTATGTATTTTGCACATGCATATGTAATCGACCACCTCCCATCTACTATGGGCCTGAGAGGTGGATCATTTAAATTTTTATGTATCTTAGGAGACCCAAATAGAGTTGGTATAACTGGTGCTGGCATATTCAAATATTTTAGGATGTCAATAGTAATACTTGCTTCCAAAAACAGATCATTTAAAACATTGTGAATTCTTTTATATGCCCCATTAAGTTCATTTAAGCTGACGTGTTCATAAGTTTCACTTCTTAAATGTTCAAGCATTTTATTAAAATGCATATCTTGATTCATAAACACCAACCCTCCTCCCTTGTCCGGTTTCATAGCCCTAATGTGACACAATCTTAACAACTGCAAAAAATCAAGTTCTTCTTGTGCAAAATTTCTTTGTATTTTATGTTTATACAGTGGTATACTATTTTTGCTATCAAACATAGCCCTGAAATCCATTTCACAAACACGTTCAAAGAAAGCCAGAGACTCATGGAGGGGTGGGTTAAATAAACTTGAAATCCTAAAACTACTATTCAGTGAAGAATTGGGCCCCATCAAAGCTGTTAGATTCAATTTCCTTACAAACATAAAAATAGTCTTTGCAAGATCAGCTTTTCTATCAGGGACAAAGGTAAGCCCCTTAGCATAAGTATCCACCATATTAACATCAATGTCCAGAACAGTGTAATTAAATATTTTAAAATCTTGCAAAGAACTCACATGTATCTTCAAACTTTGTTCTTCCCTTGTCATCTTTTGCGATAATTCTGGCATCTCTGTTGCGTTCCCCGGTTCCTGTTGTTGCTCCTCCACTAGCCTTGTTGGTTCTGCTGACATCCCCGAAAATCCTGATTATTTCTGTTGTTACCATCATTCCCTTGGTCATTACCTTGCATACTTGCTCGTTGCTGGTTGCCATCTCTTATTCTTTCGCTTCGGCGCAAAGTTGTTTGTGGTTGGTCATTTAAATCACCTTGTGTCACTTCAAGCTCCTCCCCATTAGCTCCATTGTCCAATATGTGTTGTCGTTCCCCCTCGGTCAAACTACTGATTGGTTTATTCGCATCAGGGGGTGGGGGGGTTAAGCTATTCCTTTGGAATATTCATTGATGTCATGGAAAATTTTCTTCTTTTTTATCTCTATTACATTATTTATACTAGAATCAATGCTAGTATAAATCCGAGCATAGTCATATTTATAGCGTACAAACTCTGGGTTAGTAGTAATATTATGCTCTAAAAATTAGAGTTTGGTTTTTAGTGCATCAATTTGAACTGTATATTGTTTAATTAACAGCTCTAAAATCTCAAATCCATGGTGATCAAAAAGCTGAATCAAGTCACAGTGAGCAGGAGATTTATTTATAAGGCCAACTGGATAACGCCATTGGCGCAACCCTTTAGGGACAATATGCTTGGTGATACATTCACGGAAGTATGATACTTCCAGTTGCAATTTCCGACACCTAAACGATTTAGTGTTAAATTCTGTAAGTTGAGTTAATATAGGCGACTCCGTAGAGCTGCTAGCATTACCATTAGGACTTGTTGTAATCATAAAAAATGAGGTCGTTTTTAAATATTCCCCCGTAGTAGGCACTGTGTTAGGAGCATTATTAGTCCGTTGTTCATTTAAACTAGGAGTGAGGTCATTGTGCATATTAGCCCCATTAGAAGGTACCATACCTGACTCCATAGCAATTTGTGTACTATTTCCAGGTGAAGAACGGCTCAGCCCAGGATTCAAAGAGCCACTAGAAACATTTGCATATGTTAAACCTTGTCCACTTCCTCCCAGATTTTCAGGTGTCCTAGAGGAAGTTTCGAATCTTCCATAATTCCTTTCCTCAATTTTCTTAGATAGTGCATCCACTCGGTTAAGCAGTTGCTGTACTAAAATAGTAAGGTCACCCACAGCATTCGCTTCAGAGGTACCGTTGATTGAAGTAGCATCATGTTGAGAAAATAAAGATTGTGAAGTACTTTCAACCTCACTTGCTATTACAAACAACTACAAACTGTGCACTTTACTAACTTGGTAAAAAACAACAAAAAGGCAAGTTAGCTGCTTTAAACTTCACAAAGACCAATTTATTGTAAGCGCTTTCGTCGAGGCAAATGCCCCAACTTCATCAGACAACTCAACAGCCATAAAAACCTCCATTTTATACTCACATTCAACATAATTAAACAATTAAACAGTTAAATCCTTGATTGAACCATTAGTTAAAACTACTTCATATTTAAAGTGCCCTTGCTTCCTGACTTACAGTTTATTGCAATGCCTTAGAAGCTATGGCAACAGTATAAAAAAACTTGTTTTTACATGTTATTAAAAACCCCTAATAAATATTATAAAATCATAAAATACTTACTATTACAAAAACTTTTTGTTTGTATTTATATTCAATCTAAATATCGAAAATTCAGAAAAATCAGACAAAATGATAGGCACCTCTAAAGGACCCTAACTATCTTTCATTATATAAATATCATATAAATCCATGACTTGCATAAATAATTAAATATCTAAAAAATGTATGTAAAAATGTAAGTTAGATATGATAAACATCAGTTTGTGTATAAATATAACCTATACTAATCTAATAAACTTAATAGTGAAAGTATTAGATTAAAAACATATTCTTTAGGTTAACATTTTATCTAGAAAGTGCTTTTAACTTCAATATACATTTTATAGAAGCATATTCATTCAGCCCAGGGGGTGTATGTGCTGATGTCCGAATTTGCCACAAAGGATTTTTAGAGCATAATATTACTACTAACCCAAAGTTTGTACGCTATAAATATGACTATGCTTGTATTTATATTAGCATTGATTCTAGTATAAATAAAGCAATAGAGATAAAAAAGAAGAACATTTTCCGTGACATCAATGAATATTCCAAAGGAATAGCTTACCCCCCACCCCCTGATGTGAATAAACCAATCAGTAGTTTGACCGAGGGGGAACGACAACACATATTGGACAATGGAGCTAATGGGGAGGAGCTTGATGTGACACAGGGTGATTTAAATGACCAAACACAAACAACAACTTTGCGCCGAAGCGAAAGAATAAGAGATGGCAACCAGCAATGAGCAAGTACGCAAGGTAATGACCAAAGGAATGATGGTAACAACAGAAATAATAAGGATTTTCGAGGACGCCAGCAGAACCAACAAGGCCAGTGGAGGAGCAACAACAGGAACCGGGGAACGCAACAGAGATGCCAGAATTATCGCAAAAGATGACAAGGGAAGAACAAAGTTTGAAGATACATGTGAGTTCTTTGCAAGATTTTAAAATATTTAATTGTACTGTTCTGGACATTGATGTAAATATGGTGGATACTTTTGCTAAGGGGCTTACCTTTGTCCCTGATAGAAAAGCTACTCTTGCAAAGACTATTGTGGACCTTAAACTGTTTGTAAGGAAATTTAATCTAACAGCTTTGATGGGGCCTAATTCTTCACTGAATAGTAGTTTTAGGATTTCAAGTTTATTTAACCCACCCCTCCATGAGTCTCTTGCTTTCTTTGAACGTGTTTGTGAAATGGATTTAAGGGCTATGTTTGACAGCAAAAATAGTATACCACTGTATAAACATAAAACAAAGAAATTTTGCACAAGAAGAACTTGATTTTTTGCAGTTGTTAAGATTGTGTCACATTAGGGCTATGAAACCAGACAAGGGAGGAGGGTTGGTGTTTATGAATCAAGATATGTATATTAATAAAATGCTTGAACATTTAAGAAGTGAAACATATGAACATGTCAGCTTAAATGAACTTAATGGGGCATATTAAAGAATTCACAATGTTTTAAATGATCTGTTTTTGGAAGCAAGTATTACTATTGACATCCTAAAATATTTGAATATGCCAGCACCAGTTATACCAACTCTATTTGGGTCTCCTAAGATACATAAACATTTAAATGATCCACCTCTCAGGCCCATAGTAGATGGGAGGGGGTCGATTACATACGCATGTGCAAAATACATAGACAACAAATTGAAGCCCTATCTAAGAACTGAAACACAAATTTGTTCTGATTCATGGGGATTTTTTATAAGGCATTAATAATTTAGAATATAATAATGAGTTTGCCTTCTTAACTGTGGATATAAAGGACCTCTATACCGTAATTCCACAAATGCTTGGAATACAATGGGTTAGGGAGTTCCTACATTTAGAAGTTGCTGGAAATTTGGACATTTAATGATTGAAACATTACTAGAACTAGTGTTATCAAATAACTGCATGTACTTTAATGGAGTCCTTTATTTGCAGAAAACAGGGGTGGCCATGGGCTCACCCTGTGGTGACAGTTTTGCCAACTGTGTTTTGGGAAAGGAATTTCCTTTTTAGTAATAACATCTACAAGGATAATGTAGCATGGTACACAAGGCACCAAGGTGACATGTTTTTTGTGTGGAAGGGCCAAACAAGCATGGTAAATGAATTTATTACAAAAATAACACAACTTCTTAGAATTCACATACCAGGTGGAAATGGATTCTATCAGTTTTCTAGACATTCAGATAGCTAAAGATAAAAGTAATAATAGGTATAGAACAACCATTTATAGAAAGCCCACCTATTCAAATGCCTTTCTGCACTTTACAAACTGTCACCCATATTTTCAAAAGAAAGCTGTTATAAAGGGCCATATCGTAAGGGCAGCCAGAATGGTTTCTGCAGATAGTGATTACATAATGGAATGTGCAAATTTGAAAGACATGTTTCTTAAAAGGGGGTACCCAGAACCTTTCCTTACACATATTATAGATGAAGTTAGCTTTAAAAGAACTTCCGGCCATTTTAGACCCATAGTATAGAATGGCTACCAAGGTAACTATAAGGGTGATGATATACAAAATCCTGTTGAAACAGAACACATGGGTACTCAACCAAGAACAGTTAGCAATGTAACAGCTAGTCTATTGATTACATATTCCCTAGATGTTAGTTACATTAAGGACATCATACTGAAGAATTGGACTATAATCCTGGAAGATAACAGAATTAATAGAGTGTTGGAGTCACAACCAGACAACAGAATTAATAAAGTGTTGGAGTCATGACCACATTTCACATATAGAAGAGGCCCAAATTTGAAAAGCCTTTTAGAAAGACAGAGCCACGAGCATACATTTAGAAATTGTATGGGTAAATGTGGACACTGTCAGCAGTGCAAGTACATAAAATTAGGAAAGCAGTATACCATTACAGATAGACAATATGTAATAAGAGGAAAGTATACTTGTGATTCCCAGGGAGTAGTATATGTGGCATTATGTGAATTTTGCCCATCATTTTATATAGGCAAAACAAAAAGAAAGCTGAAGCAAAGAATTTATGAGCACCAATATAATATTCAAAAGGGAATTCTGACAAATGCCCTGGCTAAGCACATAGCCGAGAATCCAACACATAACTTTGCCTTTACAGTAATTCAGAAAGTTGAACCTAATCTAAGAGGGGGACCATGGGAATTAAGATTAGAGGAATGTGAACCTATGTGGCAAATTCAGACATCAGCACATACACCCCCTGGGCTGAATGAATATGCTTCTATAAAATGTATATTGAAGTTAAAAGCACTTTCTAGATAAAATGTTAACTTAAAGAATATGTTTTTAATCTAATACTTTCACTATTAAGTTTATTAGATTAGTATAGGTTATATTTATACACAAACTGATGTTTATCGTATCTAACTTACATTTTATACATACATTTTTTAGATATTTAATTATTTATGCAAGTCATGGATTTATATGGTATTTATATAATGAAAGATAGTTAGGGTCCTTTAGAGGTGCCTATCATTTTGTCTGATTTTTCTGAATTTTCGATATTTAGATTGAATATAAATACAAACAAAAAGTTTTTGTAATAGTAAGTATTTTATGATTTTATAATATTTATTAGGGGGTTTTAATAACATGTAAAAACAAGTTTTTATACTGTTGCCATAGCTTCTAAGGCATTGCAATAATTGTAAGACAGGAAGCAAGGGCACTTTAAATATGAAGTAGTTTTAACTAATGGTTCAATCAAGGATTTAACTGTTTAATTGTTTAACTATGTTGAATGTGAGTATAAAATGGAGGTTTTTATGGCTGTTGAGTTGTCTAATGAAGTTGGGGCATTTGCCTCGATGAAAGCACTTACAATAAATTGGTCTTTGTGAAGTTTAAAGCAGCTAACTTGCCTTTTTGTTGTTTTTTACCAATTTAGTAAAGTGCACAGTTTGTAGTGGTTCACTGATATACCTTAGCCGATTTTCTGTTAAAACAGTTATATGGGCACACTGTTGTGTTGAGGGTGGGGTAACAACAGCACATGATCAGCTTGGGTAGACAGTTGTCCAAATATCATGTGTGCTCATTGTTTAACATCTCCCTTTCCTGATGTCATGAATATTTGAACCATGAGGCCTAGTGAATATTAAGGAAAACATACTATTGGACTGGGTATCTGTAGTCTCATGTGGTTGTTACATCTATCCAAATAGCCCACTATATTTCCTTGCATAACAGCAGCAGATCCATACATACGATACCATATTATAGTAATCCTTACTATTAGTGTGTAGGTTAGAGAGACTTACCTTGTGAATGCAACAGTTGACAGACCTGTAGTTCAGGGCTGACTCAGTGTGATGCGAACAGTACATAGCCAATACATGTATAGGTACAGGTTGTGTGGGTTGCCTGGCATCAGATATTTTACTATATGTATGTGAGTAGGAGTAAGGTGTCAGTCCCCAGGACCCTAGGTTGTCAGTGAGTGTGCTATGCATTGTATCTTAATCAATGCCAGGGTGTACTAGGCATGCCTACATCTGCCTACAGGGACATCATCAGGGGGCTCCTCCTCCGTGTCCTCCTGTGAGTCTGGCTGTGGTGACCTAGGCACTGGTGGGGGGCTGTGTATCCCTTCCCTTTTCTGATCCTGCTGCAGCTGTTTCCACAGGATCATATTGTGTAGCATGGCATATACTGTGAACATATGTGCACATGTAGCTGGAGTGTACTGCAGGACTCCACCAGCTATATTGAGGCATTGGATCCATGACCTCAGCAGCCCAAACACATGCTTTATGAGTTTCCTAGTTTGTGCGTGTTCCTCATTATGGTGTTTTTTTGGTGGGTGTGTATACATTTCTGATGGGTGACATCATCCATGGCTCCAGTGCATAGCCAGCATCCCACAGCAAATGGCCATGTGGGATGTCCCCCCCCCCCCCCAGTACACATCTGGTACAGCTGTGATGCGTTCCAAATATGGGAGTCTTGATAACTGCTAGGGATCCCAGTACACACATTTATGATAATGCCCTGGGCATTGCACATGACCTGGCAGCTGATGGAGTGGTACCCCTTGCGGTTGACATAGATCCTACCCTCCTCACTGGGTGGTGCCTTGATGTATACATGAGTGCAGTCTATGGCACCCAGTACCTCAGGGTAGTGTGCTACATGGTAGAAGTGTTGCATATTGCTGGCTCTCACCTCAGGAGTGAGGCAAAAATAAATGAACTTACTGGCATGTGGTAGCATAGCATCCAGGAATTGGTGGAGTGCCCTGGATGCTGATGCCTGTGAGACCTCCATCATGTCCCCAGTTGGTCTTTGGAAGTACCTGTGGCTATTATCCTAAGGGCTACCCATACCTTTGTTTCCACAGGGATGGGCTCCCCTCTGTTGGCTCTGAGTCTGAGATGTAGGCAGCAGAGCTCAGTGAGTTCTTGTAGTATGTTCTTATCCACTCTGTAGCGCTCTACAATCTACATCTCATGTAGCTCCTAGAAGGTTACCCTGGGCCTAAACACTCTTCTCCTTCTCTTCCTAGGCCTGTTGTCAGCAGCAGCAGCAGCACTGACTTTAGCATCTAGAACATACAGATGTAGTAGACCTGCAGCAGCCCCTAGCATTTTTTCTCAGTGGACACACCCCCCAGACTTCCACACTCAGTATTGCAGTATGCTGCACAAACAGGCACAGCTAAGCTTCAATCAGATTAGCAGTTTTTTGACACACCCTCTCCTGATGTCAGCTACTGCATCTGTAGACACCAAAATGGTTCTCTGCCTTCATAGAGAGGATATGCGGACACGATTATCCCATTATGCTATTCAGTAACTCCACCTCATTTGCATAGGGATCCGTGCTCACAACCTGGAAACTACATGCTTCCAAGCCTTACAATGTTAGCAACAGCACCAATGCACTGTTGTAGATACTCCACACGGGGTCCTACATTTCTGTCTCATAATATTAATTTTGTTTCTCCTACATTTTTTTTATATTTTTTTATAAGGCATATTTGTACACTGCGGCACAATGCTCAAACATGCCCAGATTATTAAAAAAAAATATTTTAACATATTTTCTGTAGCTTTTGAGACAGCCAGTGGACAGTTTCATTCATATCTCTGTGTGGTATGCCATTTTTGTCCATCTATCTACATTTTTACAGCCCCTTTTGTCTGTCTACATTCCTGTTCACAGAAGTTTTCCATGTACACTATAGACATTGACACGGGGTCTGCAGGGCTGCCTACCTGCTTGCTGGATTGCTCTACTTGCCTCATTTGCATGAGATTCACCTGCTTATGAGTTGATTTGCATGCCACAGAACTTCCTTTGTTGGTGCATGCATGAGCGCTGTCCATACCTATCAACCTCTTAGAGTAAAAAATCTGGACAAAGCCACAAATAATGGGGACAGAAAGGCCCAAAATAGGGTCATTTTTTAAAAATCGCTCTTACAAACTTAGAATGTTGCTAAAATAACAGATTGTGCATTAGCATGAATTTTCTGAAGGATAAGAAATCTGAACATCAAATGTCTGTCACTATTTTCTGACTTCACTCCTGACTGATTTTGCCAGTGATTTGCCAGAAAACTACAATTTTATGAGAAATGGACCAAAAATATGAGTCAAAAATCTGGACAGTAAGAGCTATGCAGCTCAGCAGTGCTCACTGGATCACAAACCTGCTTATTTTCATGTAAACAGCATGGCATGATACCTGAATGGTTAATAAGATAGTGCAGGCTTTATTAAATTCCCTCCATTGTCTTAAACATTAGCATATGTTTTACATATACATGAATCCCTATAATATGCAAACTGCAAACAATGAAATGTGTTATCATAGCTTAAGCATTCTTTGAAATTATGTTATCAACAAACCCACAATGTGTTTATTGATAATTTATCTCTGAGACTGTAGTCCTAAACTCTCAAAACCAGATACCTCACAATGAATAATTCATTTTGACTCATTCCTTGTTACAGGTATCCATGAAGGTCAAGCAAATGGTAAGCTGATTTCTAACTGCATTTTTTAGAGTAGGCAAAATCATTTTTACCTTGCTGTGCAACAATAGCAATGAACAAGGCCAAGGAAAAATCTGTAAATAGTTGTCAATTTAATTCCATCCCTCAAAGAACATTCTATAGCTTGAATCACAGAGCTATTATCTTAGCCAAGTAATACAAATCTTGCAGTTTAACATTAGTAACAGATTGCCTTCCTGCAGTTTAGATGTATGTATTTATTTATTTATTTACTTATGCATTTATTTGCTGACACAATCTATACAGCATTGCAGCTATTTACAGTACCGGGGGGAAAATCTTTCATGATACCATACAAGTAAGTCTTAGTACAACACTGTAATACTGCAAGATGTACACTCACTTCCCAGATGATTACCTAACGTGCTGTAAAATAATTCTTTAGTCAATGGAGCACTGAATTTGAGATTAAAAAATAGTATCTCAGGCTTTGTTTCTCCTTCTGTTATAGGTCCCTGTCGATTAAGCCAAATATTCTGGAACACATTTCCATTCATACATATTACAAACTGCAAATTAGATTCAAAATGCAGTACTGTCTAAACTGAAGTAATTATTTGATAAACCAATAAGCCAGAGTGAACTAAAAACATGTCATTCATTGCAAATTAAAATACTAGCATAAGTATATTGTTATAGTGCTCTGCGCATTAACCAGTTACTCCACACTAACTTTATTTGAAATTTTCCAAGCAGTCTTCCTTTGACATCCATTACATGAATAGCAGCCTGTTAACATCTGGATGTTAAGCACCTGCATACAGGTAGCACAATCATTTCTAATGTCATTTTATCATAGACATTTTATACTGTGCATAAATATTACATACTGGCATTTTCCTTTCTTCCATCCATCCATCCATCCATCCATCAATCCATCCATCAATCCATCCATCCATCCAATCTTCCTTCATTCCTTCCTTTCTTTTGTCATGGCTAGGAGAAGGAATATTTAGTTCCATCTGCCCCAGAACAAGACTGCTACATATATGCAGCATCATGGATATAAATGCTGAGCTGATTTTAAGATGACACCAGTGAAGTGACTTCCTTTATTTCTGTGGCAGTTTGCTTCAGCTCAAAAAAAAAAAAACTGCTGTTACAGCAGAACTTTATCTCTGTGCTTACTAGTTGATGTTTCTAGGATATAATCCTCATTTGTACTAACTAGAGCTCTTATGTTTTGATTTATTATTTAGGTTCATAGGTAGGTACTAGGCTATCAGCCCAAGGGCCTAAGTAAGCCTAGCCAACAAGGTTCCCTGGCTTACACCACCCAAGAAAGTTAATTTCTTGTGCCCCTGTCGAGCAGAGCCACAGAAGTGATCCCCGGGGTGTATTTCCTATTTCCCATCCACTCATCAAGATTTTTCTTGAAGAGTGCTAATGAGGAACTTTACTTGACATAGATGGGTAGCTTTTTCCAGAGTATAGGAAGTCTCTGGGACAGGAATCTATCCCTCCAGCATGTCCTGTTTATTGTGGTGACAAGGTTTAAGTCCCTAGAGCATGTGGCTTGGAGGGATTGGCATTTCTTAAGGTGTAGAATGTCCAACAGCTCTGGGTTTAACATAGCTTTATATGTTAGGCAGAGATCTCCTCAGAGTAGGTGATATGCTACAGAGTAAAGCTAGAATTTTTTGAGATGGTCAGTGTAGGGCATCTGTTTGTGGACAGTAATCCTCCTTGTGAGGTACTTCTGTGGCCTTTCCAGCTGCTACAGATGTCTTGTGAGTAGAGGGGAACAATGATCTCTTTTTTCCTGGATGAGAACCTTTTTGAGATGCAGTGTGCCACATAGAACAATTTCCTGACTACTATGGCGATGTGATTATCAAAGGAGAGACTACTATCCACCTGGGTCCCAAGGTCTCTTATCACACATTCGGCATTAAGCAGACTGCCGTTTATGTGGTAGTTCATGGGTACAGAGTTTTTACCAAAGGGGATGCCAATGCACTTTTTGGCATTGAGCTTGAGGCCATGCCTCTGACACGGGGCATCTGTCTCAGTGAGGCCCTTCTGTAGGATGTCCACATCATTTGGGGACTTGACTATGGTTCCTAGTTTGCAGTCATCTGCTAACTTCATTAGCCAGAGGCCTTCTGTGTTAGCCTGTACTTCAGAGAAGTAGATACCAAACAGGAGAGGTCCCCAGGACTGAACCCTGTGGTACTCCACTTGTCACTGGTTTGAAGTCAGATTTGGAGTCTGCAACATTTACAGTGTGGGTTCTGTCAGTGAGCCAGATGGCAACCCATCTTGTGACGTAGGGACTTATACCTAGTTTAGTGAGTTTAGCTCTAATTCCAGAATGGGGGATGGTGTGGAAAGCCTTGGTGAGGTCAAGATAGGCTGTGTGAACCACCCTACCCTCATCTGCAACTTTGGTGACTGCCTCAAAGAGGTCGATCAGGTTCAGAAGGCATGATCTGCCTTTCACAAACCCGAACTGGGTGGAGTCCAGAGTTTGGAGGTTACCAATGTCTTTGTTTATGAGTTCTATGATGATACATTCCATGGCCTTGCAGACAGGGCTCATCAGGCTAATAGGACAATAGTTCCCAAGATCAGTGGTCGCTCCCCTTTTGTGGAGTGGGATTATTGTTGCTGTGTGCCATTAAGTAGGTACAAAGCCCAACGTGACACTATGACTGAACATGGTGCTTAGATAGGGAACCAGTTTGTTCTGAAGTTTGTGCAAAAAGCAGCTTGGGATGTTGTCCAGTCTCATGGATGCTGTGTTTTTGGTTTTAGAGAGTGCAGCTTTTACCTGCATAGATGTGATTACAGGGACTGTGCATTCTTCCTGTATAGATATGGTCCCTTATCTGAACCTTATCTGCCAGGATGTTGGCAATATCAGTTGGTTCTGTAATTTCTGTGCTGTTGTGCTGTAACTCAGAGCAGATCTGGGTGTTGCCATTGAGATTCTTGACATAGCTATAGAATGCTTTGTGGTTGCCCTTAGAATCAGTGGCAATTTTGTTTTCGTAGCTAGCTTTGGTGGATCTTATAAGGGATCTCAGCTTCTTACTGAGGCTGACCAGGAAGCTCCTCCACTCATGGGATTTTACTCTCATTTGCAACAGTTTCTTCCTTCTGTTGTAGAGTTTGTTTATGGCAGGGGACCACCAGACTGGCTTCCTTTTTTTGGAGGATAGCGTCTTGGTTCTGTTTGGGATAGCACGATCCATACACTCGTGTAAGTGGTTATAGATTGCATTTGTGAAGGATTCAGCAGTCGTAACTGTATATTCCATCTGCATGGGTGTCATGAAGTTCGCCACTTCTGTTTTAAGAAGCATGATGTTGGCTTTTGAGAAATTTTTTACCGTGGTTTTCTTAATGGTGGGTGGGGGTGGGATGTGGATATCTTAAGTGATTAGCTTATGGTCGGATCTGACCAACGAGGAGTTGATTTCAGGTGTGGAACACCGGTCACTCATGTTGGTAATGACTAGGTCTAGGATATTGTTGCCCTGGTGGGGGTGTGGATAAGTTGATCCAGGGCATTGGAATTTATGAAGTCCAGAAAGCGTTGAGTGAAGGAGTTGGTACATGAGTAATTTTCCCTGTTAATGGTGGGGTAGGTGAAATCACCCATTATTAAGGTGTTTGGTTGAACCCTAATATTTTACAGTAAATCAAGAAAAGAGGAGTGGGAATCCTGGGGCATGGTGGGGGATCTGTAGCAAGCTGCAATTTGGATTGCAGTTTTGCCCAGAGTTAGTTGCACTTGGATAACCCCGGATGCATTATGCTGCGCAACTAGCCTGGAAGTGTGTATATCCTTAATGAATATGGACATACCTCCGCCTTTGGTGTTCAGGTTCAGGTTAGATGGCCAAAAAGTGTGGTATGAGTTATAGCCTGGTAATGCAGGGGTACTCTCTAGAGCCTTGAACCAGGTCTCAGTCACTGCACAGATATCCATGTTCTCCATTTTAAGAAGTGCCTCGAGTGAGTGCATTTTGATATTTAGACTTCTAGTATTGAGTAGCATTATCCTCAGTTTTTTGCTTGCCTGTTCCTGTTACAGTGGTGAATTTGTCATTTGAACTTTGCCTAAAAAGGCACTATAGGGGTGGCAAGAGCCTTAGCAAGTATCAGGAATCCCAGGGGTGACAGCTGCAGGCCATCTCTGGCAAAGCATCATGGTCTGTCGACCATGTTGTCCCAGGCAGACAGATACCGGATCCCCTTAGAATGACACTAGAAGTTTAGCCAATTGTTGAAGTCAATCATTGTGTCCTTGTACTGCGGTATCATTCTGGGCGATGGCAGGATGCTACTAAGGGCTAAGGTCATACCTGCCTGGGCTACAAGATAGGAGAGCTCTTCCATGTCTCTTTTCATGTAATCCAGGGATGTACATCTTAGGTCATTCACACCAACATGGACAATGACAGAGTCATATTTGTACTTGTTGTGGAGTGACCTGAGTGTGTGGGTTATGTGGTGGATCCTGGCACCTGATAGGTAGCTGACAGTAATCTTCTCCTTGTTTAGCCTGGTGAGTGGGACATCACTGTACTTGACTATAGAGTCACCTATGAGTAGTGTGTTTGGTATATTGGTATGCCTTATGAGCTGTGTTTTATTGGCACATTGAGTCTGTGGGCTATGTGTCATTTGGGTTATGTTGGGGGAGGAGGTTGCTTGCGTTTCTGCTTTGGAGGTCTCTGTTGCTTGAGATTATTATTGAGAGCCTCTGCGAATGTGTTTGTGTTTCTATGTGTGGATTTTGGTGGTGTAGGTTAAGTGGAACTATGTGATGAGTGTGGTGCAAGTGTTTACCTTCTCTTCGACTGTCAAGTTCTGTCTTGGTTGGAGAGAGCTTTACCTCCAGTTTGGCTAGATAAGTGCATCTCTCACAGGTTGTGGTGTTGGGTGGTAGGAGGAAAGGGTTTTCTGTGTACATGAGGCAATTGCTACATTGCCTCAAGATGCCCAGATTCATCAGATTGACAGGAGAGAACACTGGGAGCTGACCCTTGGACATGCCTGAATAAAAAACTACTTTCCTCTAGACAAGTGAGGAAAGTGAGTATAAGAGCTGTTTTTCTCTAAGCAAGTGAAGAAAGTATATTAATGAAGAAAGTATATTAAGAAGATAAATTAAATGAAACAACTGTGATTGATAAGACATGCAATTTAATAAGCCTCCTTCCTAAGGTGCTGAACTGGGTATAGATAGCAATAGGAGGGAAGAGTGCAGTTTCAGCCAAAGGACTGGCTGCGATTGGTGAAGACTAGTGCAGTAGGAGGGAAGACTACAGTTTCAGCCAAAGGACTAGCTTTGATTGGTAAAGACTAGTGCAGTAGGAGGGAAGACTACAGTTTCAGCCAAAGGACTAGCTGTGATTGGTGAAGACTAGTGATGCTAATTTGGAGACATATTCTTGCATGGTGCACATTGTAAATTGGGTGGGGCAGTCGTTAGAGTATTTCAAAAAAGCATTCCACACCTTAGAAAGATGCTGGAATGGGGGTGCCTTCCTTTCCTCTATGTTCAGTTCCCTGAGTGTTTACACTAAGAATTTTCTCAATACATTGAGGAGCTGAGCCCTGATATGACAGCATAAGTTGAACATGTGTTAAGGAAGGTGATGCTAGCCATCAAAGTAGGGCTCTGGGTAATGGCTGATAGCAGACAGCTACAGTGAGATTCAAAATAAATGAATGAATTAATAAAAAAATAATAAATAAAACAAATGGACATGATAAAATAATTGGCTTAAAGACTTAATGTTTCAGCTTTTTAGTATTAAATGGTATCAATTTATAGACGCTGTAATTCTAAGGCATTGAAGATGTCTAATATTGAGGATATGTAGACTACCATTATGTGAAACAACATTACATGCATTCAAAAATGTTGAAATAAAAGTGATATTGTTGGCAATATAATGCAGAAATATCAGTGCAGCAAAACTCATTAAAAGAACTGAGATACGAAGGAATAAACATATTGTACTCTGTTATCTTTATGCCCTACATCTTGAGTGAGATGGACAAAGACCTGAAAAATTCTTCAAGGCCATCTATCAATAGCATAAATGTTGTGTTAGTGCTATATTTTCAATTAACTTCTGACATACAGGGATAATGATTTTCAATTTGTCCTGAAGAACCTGGTGAGGTTCTTGAATAGTGATCACACAACTTGGAAAATTATTTTGTGCAGAGGGACATTTGAGACTCATACACAAAAACTACAGAATGTTGTGATTTTCACTTGTAGAAAAAGTGTTTTACTGCACATTTTAACACTGTATGCAAAGCCAGCTTCAATTCTGATTATTCACGGGCTACAGAATGATAGAATAAAAAGTATTCAGCAATTACAGTTATAGTCACTGAAATAATTCCCGCAATTTATCTCATGAGAACAGCGTATCATTATTGTAATCACTGCTATTCAGTGACTGCTTATTTACTGTATTGTGTGTTATGAATGAAAATACGCAGGAAGTGTACAAAAGACAGATGGAAGGAAGGGAGATTATTAGTGGAATTACATTTTAACAGAAATAATTCTAAAACAAAAAAAGTAAAATGGTGAAATAAACAATTACAAAGAAATGCATCTCATATTATAAGAAAGTAGACTGATTTTATCAGATTCTATACATGTATTTATTGTTGCTGCTTGGATTAGATGGATGAAGGTATTATAAGGAAACATCTGTAAGTATGTGTTTGCAGATTTCAGTATGCAGGAATCAGAAATAACTTGGAAGTGTGGCATGAAGTTGGCAGGATACATCAAGGATTCAGTGGCAAAGGGAATAAAGTCCTTTAACAGGACAGTAAAGAATTATGGGAAGAAGATGCAGATAGGTTGTCTAACAATGTAGATATGAGGTGATAAATGATTAGAGGAATGTAGATGAGATCAAGAAAAAATAGAGGATGGTACAGGCAGAGAAGGGGTCCCATGAAGCCTAAACGTTCAGAAAAAAATTGCCAAGTATTATTCTTTAATGCAGAGTAGCCCTGCACGTGGAGCTGTATGAGGGGTGGAGGGTGGGGCAGTGGGCAGAAAACATTCTTTATATACATTAAGGAATGCTGTAGGATTTACCAGATTCTGGGTTACTAGGAAGCAGCACGATGGGCTTGCTAGCAATAGATATTAACTATATTAAGTATACTTCATTATTTTCCTTAGTATTTAAAGAGGAATTAAATGACAAATGTATATGGAAGGGATCAGATGGAAAAATGGGATTGTGAAAAGGAAGGAAATAGTAAAGGAAGTCTGAGATAAGGCCCAAGGTTTACCTGACACGTGCTCAAGATGTTTCCTGCAGTACTGGGAGAATCATTACAAACCTTTACAGTTATCTCCTCATAAAATAGTGTGATGCTGCAGGCCTCTAAGAAGTCAAGCAATGCAAGCTGTGACTACTTTACTGAAACTGCAGACCCCCCCCCCCAAAAAAAAATGACTCAGAATAGGATACACTGGAAATATTTTGCTGCTTTATATATGCCTTTCCTTCAGATGAGATGTTAAACTGAGGCCCCATCAGCTTGAGTTGGCAGTACCTCAAGTGAATGTAAAATATGCTACTGCAAGAGTGGGGGGATTTTCCCAATGCACTGGCCAAATTTCCCCTACTAGTATAAATACCACATCAAGTCTCCCCCCAAAAAAGCTACTAGCCTAATGGGACTAATCTGGTCAACAAAGGATAAATAAATAAAAAAAAGAAAATTAAAAATGCATTACATGGCCCTGTATTAGCATTATAAAGTTTGTTACAGTATGCCCTTTTATAGAAATATAAGTTCTTATTTCTCAAGCATTGTATTACTCTTTACAATTTTATATTTTAAATCATCCTGATCTCAAGATGGTTTATAGCTGAAAATGGTCAAATGACCATCCTGGTAAACTAGTTAATGAAGATAATACAAGTAAGCTTTGAAAATAAATGTTTCTCAGCAATACGTTGATGCCATATAATGTGTAAAGAACTAGTGAAGATACATTTTTACACACTTTTCCCAGATACTGGCAGTTTAAATATATTGATTTTGCTAGTCCTTGACAAACTGGTTCTTTAATAAGGAGTACAAAACATTTCCAGCTTTAATAAATAGTACAAGGCTTTTCCAGAGCCCTTTAATTTCAGCCACACTATGTCATCTGGCACAGTGTAAGTTTGTTGCAAAGAGTATTCAGCATATGAAGTATGGGAAGGTATAAAGTTGACCTTCCTCATCTTTGTTTTTCTGGAACATAGTACATACTTGTCACTCATCAAGTCAGGATGTAATAGACAAGTATTTGTGAGTTCTATTCAAGCAGCTTTATTATGTACAAACACATCAGGACTGAGGCTTAATAACCTTAACTTAGATAAACTTATATACAAACTAGCTATTATATTCATACACACTCACTCTGGCTATAGTCTCAAAATAGCACCGAAGCTAGCACATGCTTGCTATTTATATGCACATTCAGTCCTTGAAATGCTTCTTAAAGATACAGCACACACACTCTGTTCTACAGTGCCTTCTAAAATTGCCTTTGGTTTGAAGTGTGTATTCTTTTATTATTTTACAGAAACATCCATCTCCTAGATATTAAATTCCTGTTAGTGTATGTCATGTCTGTAATTTCCATCATAACAAAGAGTAAGGTCGAACAGTACCTATAAGTACAATGCAGAGGATTATGATCAAGTCTCTGATTATAACCTGCTTATTACATTTTTGAGACTTGGATGGCAAGAAAACCAATTTGAGAGTGAAGTACTCCCTAAGCACTGTTACAGTCAGGTCTTGTACTGACTAACAATAGAGAATCTTCCTTCTAGTGCAATGGATGTATCAATTACTATTTCCTGTAGCCCATCAATGAGATGAAGAGGATATTGTCAAAGACTAATTATGTCTATTTTGTCTAAAATGTAGTTTGTGTTCAGGACAATTCCTTGTGGTCTGTTGGTTAGGATTTGGCACTCTCACTGCCATGGCCCAGGTTCAATTCCTGGTTAAGGAATTTGAATTTAATTTTTTTTATTTCAGAGCTTTAATGGAAAAGTTAACCCAGCCTCTGCTACAACTTGCTGCTGAGAGGGGAAGGTTAGTTTGCTTTTTACTTTCTTGTATTTTGTATTACTTTATTGCCTTCTTCTACTTTGTATATTGTGATTTGTTATCTTTATACTGTGTCGTACTTGTATTTTGCTTTAATTGCATATTAGAACTAGGAGAGACCAGAGCTATGTCTCTTGTGAGTAACACAGAAATTAGAGCAGGTCAGTTAAGGATTCACACAGAAGATAGAGTAGGTCAATTAAGGTCAATTATCTGTGAATTGAGGGTGGATCTAGGAACTAAATTTTCTATTTAAGGGGCAAAATAAAATATTTCAAAGTTTTACTGGAAAAACTCACTCAGAGTCTGCTACAGCTTGCTGTGAGGGAAAGGTTAGTTTGGTTTTGTTTTCTTGCATTTTGTTTTACTTTATTGCCTTCTTCTACTTTGTATATTGTGATTTGTTTTCTTTGCACAGTGTTTTACTTGAACTCTGCTTTTAATTGCATATTAACACTAGGAAAGAAACCACAGCTATGTCTCTTTTGAGTCACACAGAAATGTTTAAATTTTAATTACCCCACTATTAACTGGGTATCTTATGCAACACCAAATGTACTGGCACAAAGATTCCTGGATTTTGTAAACACAAACTACCTGGACCAGATTGTCAATACACCAGCCAGGGATGTAACCACACTGGACCCCAGCTAACCATGAAATATTCAGGAACTACTCTAAGGCTATCTTCCTGCTATTAAGTGATAACCTGGCAAAATTTCAAGTCCCCATAAACCCTGAGAACACTGCTGCCTATGCTGAACTGTTCACAGAAACCCATACAAGCATGTTAATAGCTGCATGATGGCAGCTGTACCCATTAGGAAGAAGTACAAAACTAACTCAAAAAACAAGCCACCCTGTTGGAATTACAAAATCAATAGTCTGTATAACAGAAGAAAGAAAATCATGACAACAATTATGCGGTGCAGCACGCAGGAGGTTAAAAGTGCTCTCGTCAAATTAAATAAACAACTCAGAAGACAAATAAAGTCTACCAAAAGCAAATTTGAGGTAAATTTCACCTCCCAGGCCAAGGACAACCTCAAGGCACTTTTTAGCTATGTCCACAACCTCAAAGGCAATACACAATTATGCGTAAAGCTCTTTGTAAATGGAGCCACCTGTACTGAGCCAGAAGATATAGAAAACCTACTGGCTGACAAATTCAACTCCAACTTTACCCCTCTCTCCTCCTGTAAATGGAGCCACCTGTACTGAGCCAAAAGATGTAGCAAACCTACTGGCTGACAAATTCAACTCCAACTTTACCCCTCTCTCCCCCTCAACCTTCCCTCAGGATATACCATCAAATTTAACTCCCCTGCTACCACTAGGGAACATATTCTTAATACTCTCTGTAAGGCCAAGAACACTACATCAATGGGCTCAGACATTACCCAGGATGCCTTCCAAATAGCATGAAACATGACATGTCAGTCCCACTGGAATTATTATTTAACTGTAGCCTTCAACAGGCTTTGTACCTCATGAATGAAAAACAGCAACAGTCATAACTCTGCATAAAGGTGGGCCATCTGCAGACCCTGCAAACTACAGACCCATAAGTCTTACTAGTCTTATATGCAAAGCCATGGAAAGAATTATCATGGAAATGATCAATTATAATATAGCAAACCTGCAGACACTGAACTCAACCCAGTTTGTTTTCATCAAGGGCAGGTTATGCCTACTCAAGCTGGTGAACTTCTTTGAGAAGGTCACCAAAGCAATAGATGAAGGTAAAATGGTTCACATTGCTTACTTTGACCTGGCCAAGGCATTTAAAACAATACCCCACTCAAACATTGTGGACAAACTCAGGAAGTTAGGTACAAACCCATATGTCACCCGGTGGATAGCCAACTGGATCACAGACAGTACCCAGGAAGTTAAAATTGGGGAGTCCACCTCTATAAAGAGGCCAATCACAAGTGGAGTACCTCAGGGATCAGTCCTTGGACCACACCTTTCTGTCATTTACTTCTCTGAAGTCAAGGCCAGTGTCAATTGTCTCTGGCTGACTAAATTTGCAGATGATTGCAAATTAGGAGCTGTCATTGAATCTCACACTGACACAAATGTTCTCCAGGGAGGACTGACACAGGTAAATAACAGTTGTCAGAGCCAAGGCCTAAAACTAAATGCTAAGAAATGCATAATAATATCCTTTGTGAAGTAATCCACCCCAGTAACTATGATATTGACAGCACACCATTTAGAGTTTACACAGTAGTCAGGGACTTAGGGACACACACAGACAGTAATCTACCCTTTGACCACCACATGTCTACAGTAGTGAGAAAATGATTCTGTGTTACACAGCTTATAAACAAAGGTATGGTATCTAGGTCCAAGGAAGTTATTGTTCCTCTGTATTCAGCATTCATCAGACCTATCATTGAGTACAATGCCCGCTTTGGTATGTACCTAACCAGGCATATCTAACAAATGGAACATCCACAGAGGTTCCTCACTAAAAGAATACAGGGCATAAGTAAAATGTCCTATGCAGACCACCTCAAGGCTCTATCCCTGTATTCTGTCTCCTACAGGCTGTTGAGGGGAAATCTATGCCTGACATGCAAGGCATTGTCTGACCCCACACTGAAAGACCTCCTGCATATCAGCAAAACAAACAGCACCAAAATTACTCATTCTAAAGACTTAAACCTTGCCTGTGATATAGATAGGACCTGTTGAAGAGACAGGTATGTATCCCAGAGACTATCCTGTCTCTGGAACAGCCTCTTCATCCATGTAAAACAGAGTTTCTCCCTAACCCAATTCATGTATAATTTGGACAATTGGATTGGAAACAGGAAATGATTCCCTGGATTAATACCTATGCCTCTAATGAACACAGGCAACCTGTAAATGGTTAGTCTCCCAGGCCCCTGCTTGTAAATTTTTCATCTCCCAAACCCCTGTTTACAGTTATCAGGGGTATCAAAACTTGTCAGAGATTTAGGATACATGACTAGGCTTAAAAACGCCCTAGTGGTTGTTAGCCTAGTGAACACCTATGAACAATAACGTTAGTCAGAGATTGATACAGCAAGGATCTTGCCATTTTCTCCAACTTACAACGGTTTCTGAGTTAGTCTTAAGAATTAGCAGCTGCATGGAAAACAGTTCTCTGCATTAGGAGTATGTTATCACTCACTAATGTACATTTCTAATGGTTGTCTTAGTCGCAGTTCTTATCAGGGTAGCGCCGTAGGGCATACTTAGTAGAATAGATAGTGTGACCAAATGAGTTTCAGGCACTTTGCCCCGAGAAGCTGAAGTCAAGTTCACTTTTTAAGTTTATTTTTCATGAATTCTGTCTCATTTATCACATACTTTACCCAATAATTTTATTAAAAATTTCCATTTGACATCTGAAACTTTCCAACCGGGAAGTCCCCATTTTCAGTGGAGATTTGTGGATAAAAGGTCCTGAAATGTTACATTAGTAACTACATATCAAGAACATATTGCACACATTAAGAGGTAGCATACATTATCCCCAGAATTCAGCAAGCTCTGCATGGCATGCAGGAATAGTGCAGGAGCTGCTGGTGGCAATATGTCCGACGTGTGATCCAGGAATAAGCTCCAGGGACGTACACAAGCGCTCCTGCACTATTTCTGCATGGACACAGCTCCTGTATGCAAATTAGCCAATTTGCAGGTGAAAACCATGCAAATGAGGTGAATTTGTGATCCAGGAAGCTGGCAGCTGGCCGTGCAGGACTAGTGTAGTCTGCAGAAATGTAATCGGTTAGTAACCAAGTACATTTCTGCAAACTACAAAACGAAGCCATGACAGCTCCAAATAAAGGGTGTATATAATGTGGAAAACATGTCAATGGCCAAATATATGGCCATTGGCATGGAAAACAGTTGCAAAAAAAAACTTTTATTTATTTTTTTTAGCCAATTTCGGCTGTAAGTGTAGGGCAGCGGTGCGCAAATGGGATCGGGTTGAAAATTAAAAAAAAAAAACTTGAAATAAGCATTCTATCCAAAATCACAATTTTGCCATTATACTCAATGGCAGGCAGAAGACAACATGGCCAGTGAATAATGGTTGCTAAGGGGGAAGGTCAGTATCAGACTTGTAACTAGGCATTAGCAGGAAATTCTATGCAAATGAGGGGAATGATACTGAATCCTAGATCCGCCTCATGGCTAGCCTGCACCCAACTGTGTCGGTGCAGGAAGACCATGATGCAAGCCTAAGAGCTAGCTGATATCATAGATGGGTGTGTCAGGCATACTGTAAGCTTATTGAAGCCCTGTGGCTCAGGTTTGCCCTTAGCTTAGCAGAGCTAAGCAAGGGGGTGTGTCTGAATCTGCCTAGCACTCTTTACATTGCTTAAACTAGTGTGCATGCCATGCACCATGTTTTAAAGAAAAAAAAAAGTAAACCAGGAAATAGCATCATCTGAGCACTGTGTTTGCACGGCACACCCCTAGGCTTAAACAGGAAGGCAATGGGAAGGGAAAACAGCAATAGGAAGGTAATCAAGGAAAACTAGCATAGCTGGCAGGTGAAATGTATCAGAATCAGCCAATTACACAGGCAGCAGCCCAGCCCAGCCCAGTACACCACTATAAACTATGCAAACACCTTTCCCTCTGTTTTTTCCCACAAACTCTACACCACCGATGTACACAAGCGGGGACATTTTACCAAACAAAAGCAACAAAATGATAGGGGCTGCAGCAGCTATCATAAATTAACATGTGGAAGAGGCTGAGGATGGTTAGGATGAGAATGCTGATGACTAACCCATAGTGAGGAGAAGGAGAAGATTGTACACACCCAGGGTAACCAACCAGGGGCTACATCAGCTGGAAATAGTGAAGTGCTATAGAGTGGACAGGGACCTCCTACAGCAAATTGTTGAGCTGTGCCAGCCACACCTCACACACAGAACCAACAGAGGGGAACCCATTTCAGTGGATACTAAGGCATGTGTAGGGCTAAGAATACTAGCCACGGGTACCTTCCAAAGGCCAACTGGGGATATCATGGGGATCTCACAGGCATCAGCATCCAGGGTACTCCAGCAGTTCCTGGATGCCATGTCAGCACATGTCGGTGAGCATGTATATTTCCCCAATTCCCGTGAGGTATTGGCCAGCAATATGCGTCTCTTCCATCAAATAGCGGAATACCCTGAGGTAGTGAGTGCTATAGACTGCACGCACATACATATCAAAGCACCACCTGGTAAGCGGGGTAGGGTCTACATCAACCGCAAGGGCTTTCCCTCCATCAACTGCCAGGTCGTGTGCGATGCCCAAGGCATTATAATGAATGTGTGTGCTAGCTGCCCTGGAAGCTATCATGACTCCCACATCTGGCATATGATGCAGCTGCACCAGAGATTTGCCAATGGGGACATCCCTTATGGCCACCTAGTGGGGGATGCTGGTTACGCACTGGAGCCATGACTGATGACACCCATCAGAAATGCGCACACACCCTAACAAGAACTCCATAATGAGGCACACGTACAGATCAGAATCATAATAGAGCATGTGTTTGGGATGCTCAAGTCATGGTTCTGGTGTCTGGACACATCTGGTGGAGCCTTGCAGTACTCACCAGCTGCATGTACCCAAATTGTCATTGCATATGCCATGCTATACAATATGATCTTGTGGAAACAGCTGCAGTAGGAACAGCATGGGACATTGCCACATAGCTCCCACCATTGCTAAGGCCTGCACAGGCACAGAGTGACTCAGAGGAGGAACAACCTGAACCTGCCCCAGTAGGCAGAAGGAGCCGTGCCCAGTATGCCCAGGCAATGGCAAAGAGGCAAAGCATAGCACATACACTGACACTGTAGAAACCCAGGGAATGACACCTCTCTCTGACTTGCACATACAGTAAAAGGGATGCCATACAAGACACTACCTGTGCTTAACCATGTATAGGGAGTGTACTATGTGCATCTCACATAGTCAGCTCTCCAGCACTATCCTCAATACTGGCACAGCCACAAGGTAAGTCACTCTCCCTATCAACTGCCGAATGGAGTAGTATGTGTTGTTACTTGTATCTATGGTATGGATGTGAGCATGCAAGGGAATCGGGTGGCTGTATGGGATGCCAGCAAATAATAGACACCTATAGTGGCAGCATGAGATCTGCAACAAATACTGGTGTCATCATAGTAGCCAGTACTAGACAAGGTGAAAAAACTCACTGCAGGAAATGTGGTGGGCCACATGTGTGTCCATAGCATACACACATGCCAGTCAGGGAGGCTCACATATCCAACAACAGTCTCAGCCAGCAGGACAGGTGTAGACAAATACAAACAAAGGCTGTGCTATGCCTCTGATTGATGGCTATGGAGAACATTCCCCCCTCCAGACCTACACAGATAGACTACAACAGGTCAGGCAGTGGGATGTTAGTTCTGAAGGGTAAGAAGTCTGAAACTGAAATGTAGGTCAATCAAACCTAAGATGTATAGTACACTGATATGCCTCTCGTCAGCATGATAGGTCAGAATACAGAATGAAATGGAGTACTTGAAATACCAGTACAGTCATAGCAAATGTGTGCAAGTGTCAGGTGTGCCCCCTCCCACTCCTATGCAGAAATGTAGTAACATGTATGTGTAGGTTTAATAACAGTGGAGCACAAATTACCTGAGCAGCCAAAGTATCAGGATAGATTGTAGCATGTTCATAGGTTCATAGGTTCATACTAGGCTATCTGCCCTGGGGCAATTATATGCCTAGCCCGATTCTGTATGGCTTACACCACCCCTTGATTTGAGTATACTGTGCCCTTTTTAAGGTTTAGTTTACTGTGCCTCTGTCTAATAGTGACACGGGAGTAATCCCTGGGACAAACCTACAATCCCCCATCCACCTATCGAGATTCTTCTTGAAGAGATTCAGTGAGGTGCTCTGCCTCACATGAACTGGAATTCTATTCCAGAGTGAAGGGAGCCTCTGGGTTATGAACCTGTCCCTCCAGCAAGTTCTATTTATTTCTGTGCTGAGGTTCAAGTCCCTCAAGCATGTGGCTCTAAGGGATTTAGATTTACTGAGGTGGAGCATGTCCATTAATTCTGGATTTGACATAGCTTTGTATGTCAGGCATAGATTGCCTCGAGGTAGGCGGTATGCAACTGAATAGAGCTGGAGTTTTTTTAACCGAGCAGCATATGGCATCTGTTTGAGACCCTTGATCCTCTTGGTGAGATACTTTTGAGGTCTTTCTAATTGCTGCAGGTGTCGGGTAAGGTACATCCCAAAAGGGGCATTGTATTCTATGATGGGCCTGATGAGGGATGAATAAAGGGGCACGATTACCTCTCTTGATCTAGATGTGAAACCCTTCGTGATGAGGTGGGCTATGTAGAAGGTCTTTCTAACCACTTTGGCAATGTGGTTTTCAAAGGAGAGATTGCTATCAACTTGGGTCCCCAGGTCCCTAATAACTTTCTCTGTACTTAATGGGTTTCCACCTATGTGGTAATTTGTGGGCACATTGTTTTTGCCAAAGGGTATGACTATACATTTTTTGGCATTTAACTTTAAACCATGGTGCTGGCACCAGTTATCTGTCTCTGTGAGACCTTTTTGAAGGATGTTTGTGTCAGCTGGAGAGTCGATTATGGCGCCCAGTTTGCAGTCGTCTGCGAACTTGGTTAGCCATAGTCCTCCCACGTTTGCCTGTACCTTGGAAAAGTATATACCAAACAAGAGTGGTCCCAGGACAGAACCCTGTGGGACGCCACTTGTGACCGGTTTCGAGTCTGACATGGCTCCAGCAACTCTCACTCTGTGGGTTCTGTCTTTGAGCCAGTTTGCGACCCATCTTGTGACATAGGGGTTTATATTTAAGCTGGATAGCTTATCTATGATGCTCGAGTGGGGTATTGTGTCAAATGCCTTTGCAAGGTCCAGATAGGCTGTGTGGACTACCTTCCCTTCATCTATGGCTTTGATGACTGTTTCGAAGAAGTCAACCAGGTTCAAAAGGCAGGATCTGCCCTTGACAAAGCCGAACTGGGTAGGATCTAGTGTCTGTAGGTCCCCAATGTCTTTTTTATGAGCTCCATGATGATCCTCTCCATAGCCTTGCAGACTAAGCTAGTCAGGCTTATGGGGCGATAGTTTCCAGGGTCTGTAGAGGCTCCACCTTTGTGGAGTGGAACCACTGTTGCTGTACGCCATTCTGTGGGCACATATCCTGTAGTGAGGCTGAGATTGTATAGCTGTTTTATTTGAGGGATTAGTTCCTCTTGGAGTTCATGTAGGACGCAACCTGGGATGCCATCTGGTTCCATGGAAGCAGTGTTTTTGCTTTGGAGAGGGCAGCCTTCACCTGAGCATCAGAGATGTTTGGGAGGCAGCCCTCTGCCGGGATAGATACTTGCTCTTTTGGGGGGGGGTGGAGAAGTTTGCACTGAACCTGTCTGCCAGGATATTGGCAATGTCTGTGGGTTCAGTGTATTTTTTGTCATTTAGAATCAACTCAGAACAAGTCTGGGAGTTGCATCCCAGGTTCCTAACATAACTGAAAAAAGCCTTATGATTGTCTTTGGTGTCCTGTGCAATTTTTCTCTCGAAGCTGGCCTTGGAGGATTTTATGAGGGATCGTAATTTTTTGCTAGTACTGTTCAGAGATGCCTTCCCTATTAGGGATTTTTCTCTATCATGTAGTAGCTTCCTCCTTCTGTTGTACAGTTTATTTATGGCAGGGGTCCACCAGACTGGACACCTGCCTTTGGATGATTGGGTCTTGTTTTTTTTTGGGATAGCATGATCCATGCATTCCTGGAGATGTCCGTAGACTGCGTTTATATAGGATTCTGCAGTTTGGGCCGTAGTTTCCACTGGCCCTGGGGCTTTGAAGGATTCCACTTCGGTTTTGAGAAGTGAGAAGTTCGCTTTTGAGAAGTTTTTCACTGTGGTTTTCTGGGCTGGGGGTGGGGTCGGGATGTGGACATCCAGTGAAATTAATTTATGGTCTGATCTTACCAATGAGGGATATACTTCTGGTGTGGAGCATAGAGTCCCCATGTTGGTAATGATCAGGTCTAATATGTTGTCTCCTCTTGTGGGAGTGGTGACTAGTTGTTCCATAGCATTTGAGTTTATAATTTCCAGGAACCTTTGGGCTAAGGTGCTGGGGCTTGATTAGTGCTCCCAGTCAATGTTTGGGTAGTTGAAGTCACCCAATATAATGGTGTTCGGAGAGATCTTCATGTTCTCCAATGTTTTCAGGAAAGCCGAGTGGGATTCCTGTCTTTGAGAGGGTGGTCTGTAGGATGCTATAAACTGAAAAGCAGTCTTGCCCACTGTTAGTTGCACATGGATAGTCTCCGATACTTCGTGCAATGCCACTAACCTGGAGGTGTGGATATCCTTGATAAATATGGAAACTCCCCCTCCTTTTGTGGTTCGGTCCGGGTTTTGGGGCCGAAAAGCATGATAAGAGGTATAGCCTGGTAGTGCTGGGGTGCTCTCTGGAGCCTTGAACCAGGTTTCTGTCACTGCACAGATATCGATGTTCTCCATACTGAGGAGAGTTTCGAGTGCGTGCATCTTGAGGTTAAGACTTCTGGCATTAAGCAGCATTACCCTTAGTTTCTTGTTCCTTGTGCTGTCTATGGGGGTGGGTTTGACTTTTGAGCCTTGCCTAAAAAAGGCACTAGGGGGGTGGTAAGAGCCTTTGCCAATATCCAAAAGCCCAGTGGTGACAGGTGCAAGCCGTCCCTAGCGAAGCAACGTGGCTTGTCGAGCATGTCATCGCAGGCTGACAGACATTGGATCCCCTTTGAATGACACCAAAATTTTAGCCAATTGTTAAAATCGATCATTTTGTCTTTGTACTGTGGCATCATTCTAGGTGAGGGTAAGATGCTGCTCAAGGTCAGGGTCATACCAGCCTGGGCTACATGATCAGAGAGCTCCTCTATGTCTCTTTTCATGTAGTCCAGGGAGGTACGTCTCAGGTCATTCACACCAGCATGTACAATGACTGAGTCATATTTGTATTTGCTTTGGAGTGACCTGAGTGCTTGCGTTATGTGGTGGATCCTAGCACCCGACAGGCAGCTCACCATGACCTTCTCTTTATTCAGCCTGGTGAGCGGGATGTCAGTGTGTCTGACAATAGAGTCACCTATTACAAGAGTATCAGGTGTGTTATTCAGCCTTAAGGGTTGCGGCTGCTTGCCACACTGACTTTGTGGGCTATGTGTTGTGCGTGTATTGTTTTGAGGTAGCGTTTGCTTGGATGTCTGCTTTGGAGGTCTCTGTTGCTTAGGTAGATTTTTTATTTAGAGCCTCTGAGTATGTTTTTGTGTATTTATGTGTTTGGTTCACTGATGTGGTGGGACTATGTGATACGGGAATTGTGTTGTGTGAGGTTACCTTCTCCTCCTGACTGGTTACACCAGTTTTGAGATGAGAGAGCTCAGCCTCCAGTTTGGCTAAATAGTTGCATCTCTCACATATATTTGAACCTGTTTGGAGGAGGAGAGGGTTGTCCGTGTACATGAGACAGTTGTAACATTGCCTCATAATTCCCAGATTCACCAGCTGGACTGGAGAGGAAACTATTGACTGACCTTTGGACATGCTAGAGTAATATAGGGAAAATGAATTTAAGATGGACCAATAGAGGACAGGGTAATCGTAGAGAGTATAAGAGTAAGTAGTGCTTATGGTTTAATAGTGCTAAGTTGTAGGATTACTTAATTGGACCAGTGAAGGGCCTTAGAATGAGAATATGGTGTTTAAATTGAGAGATAGAGCAGTTCTAAGGGAAAAAGTGAAGAGCAGACTTTGTGGAGCCAGGAATAGTTTAAACCCAATTAGGCGGCGCTGCCCACTGTTGCGCTATGCACAAAAATGCGCAAAACCACGCAAAAGAGGGTTTTAAGAGAGGAAGATAAAGGAGTTTGTACTTGACCCAAAATGGCCAATAAAACTACAGTTTCAAGTCAGTAACCACTCCCACAGGGGCAGGCAGGCTGCTCAATGTTTTTCACTGCCACTGATCAACAGAGAGACTTCCCTTTAGCCCAAGAAAAAAATGTGTACAATATGCAGGGCTGCGTGTGTTAGGTTGGTGTGTCTTGTATATTCTGTAAGAGTAGTCAGTATGTAGGCATGGTGAGGTTTGTCCTGTTGGTCATTGGCCAGTACTGCTGATGACAGGGCCAAGTTCTCACAACTGCAGTGCCAAAAAGAATGCATCCCAGCAAAACACATTCCAGCAGTAAGCCATAGTAAATGTTTGGAAGTAATATGTGTCACCATCTGAAAGATGGACATGGCATGAATGTGGGCCCAGACATACAAACAGTACACAGGGGGAAGTACCCCAGACAGACAGTGTATAATATGTTACTATCAAATGGGCACACCTTTGGAATTGTACATACAGGTTAGCAGCACATTAGTTGGGCTCGTAGTAGGGAATACTGATGTCATCTGGCCAAACACTGGCAGACCACAAAGGTCACAGGTATGAAGTATTGAGAAACAGCTGATGTCCCTGCAGAAGCCAGCATAAGTGAAATGCCCCTTGCATATCTGTGAGTCAGATGCAAGTAGTGTCTATAGCACACATGCACCCAGCTCACCTCACCATCACCCACAGGTACCTCTCCAGTCTTATCCCTGCTGTTCGGAATGAGTACAACCTGACCCCCACCTCTGTATGGCAATAGCCAAATAATGCAGCATGCAGAACAGGTGTCCCTTGGAGGTGTGTCCCTAGCTGTAAGCAGCACCCTACCAGCATCCACACCACTGGATCACTAATGACACAAAGTATTGGCATTAACACCTTGCACACCTACCCTGTCACCCCAGGGGAATATAGTGTATTGCAGTCTGGGACTGCAGGAGTGACACAATGCAACGGCTTGCTACAGTTGGCCTGCATCACTACCAAATAGCCTACAGTCTTTTGCCAAAGGCCTGTGTCTCACCCAAACTGCCAATGTATGTTATGTCATGGACTCCCAAATAACAACATAACACAGTCCACAGAACCCAAATGCAAGGCCATGTGGACAAATCCCAGTAACATGTCCACCATGTCCTACTGCATGAACTGTGGACCAACACCAAATTACTGCTGGGATGAGGTGATAACTATAGGGAACATATCAGATAATGTTTGCATAATGTATGGGAGAGGATAGAATAATATAGGGGGTAGGAGCATGGGCAGTATGGAGTGTGCGAAGTCCGAAACTCAGCCATGTGCACATACTATCCCTGCCTGTAAACACAGGAATGGGTGGCTACAAACCTGCTCGAAAACCACAATATGAAGGGGTAATGTCCAGAATTATGGCCCCTGCCTCTGGGTAACCTGTGTGAATCTGTACCAGCTGTGAGGTATGGCCACAGCACAATATGTCATACTGTCACGTGAATGGATGTACAAGCATGGGATCCTCAGCCACCACTGTACCAAGGTGCTGAACCATTTACGCAGACACAGGAACAAGTTTCTGCAGCTTCCCCTCCAGAATGGTATGATTGTGCAAGAATATGTAGGCTGCAGACCACAATACTGGACACAGCTGCATTCACCCTTTCTTCCTCAGGACATCACTGCAAGCAAATATGTATACCTGACAGTACTTGATGACATAAAACATCATAGTGTAAAACAGTACATATGTCTGAATATTTCTTCTAACACCAAGACAATGTAGCAGAAGCAGCACAGACACAATTACCTACAGTAACCCACTATCCTTTGCCCATTTGACCCCATATTGTCAACTGATCTACAGATATCCAGCAGAAACAGGTTGCTAGCTGTAGGTGTAGAACACAAATGCCTGCACTGGAGTACAACCTACCTGGAATGGATTCACACATCCAATACAGAAGGTCGTACTGGGTATGCTCCCACACTTAGAGAAATGAAGGCCATGTCTGACAACAAAATACTGAAATGTCATACTGGGCATGTTCACATACTGAAGCCCATGTCTGGCAACAACAATGGACTATACATATCTGACAGTCACAGATGTTTGTCCACAAACTCTTCAGTACACACCTGTCATGCTTTGCACACACTGGATAGGAATACACACATATATCCAAGGACAACACACTATAATAGGCCAAAATTACACATACATAGATGTGTGGAAGAGAGTGACAGATACTGACAAAGAGCCTCCCATCATGAGGCCTGTCCCACCCAGCACACATCCAATTGGCTTAAACCACATGATGTGCAAATGTCAATAACTGTAGACATTTGCCTCTGGTATCCCTCAGCACTATAGTGTCTGTGGTGCTTGTGCTAACTGTGTAAGTTGACTGTACAAGTCAGTAGTCATCCTACAGTTCTATACACATACCTGTGGAATAAACCTGTGTGTGCGTGAGTGTTGTGTGTCTGCTTCTAGATGAATGGGTTATGTCCCATGCATACACGCACTGCACTCCCCATTGTCCTACTATGGCAAGCCTGCTGATGTCTTCACCTTGAAATACACCTTTGGGGAAAGCATAGCCCTTTAAGCTCCGTGGCACGTGCTATAACTGCATAATGCTGTAGTGTGATGTATTAGTTAGGTATGAGTTCTAACCCCAGACATGGCAACTGTGTGTGTGTGTGTGTGTGTGTGTGTGTGTGTGTGTGTGTGTGTGTGTGTGTGTGTGTGTATGTGTGTACGTGTGTGTGTTTGTCTGTGTAGGGATCAATATTTTTGTGGCCATTCACACTCACTACAATTTCAGATTCCCTACTTTGGCAGTGCTATTGATGCCATTCACTTTGAAATACACCTTTGGGGAAGAAATAGCACAGTAATCTCCATGGCATGTCCTATAACTAGGTAATGCTGTAGTGTGATGTACTAGTTATGTAGGAGTTCTATTCCCAGACATGGCAACTATAGAACTTTGTGTCTGTTTATCTGTGTAGGGATGAATGCTTTTGAGGCCATTCACAGTCACTACAACTTCCATTACCCTACTTTTACTTTAGCAAGCCTGCTGATGTCATTCACTTTGAAACACACCTTTGTGGAAAAAATAACCCAGTAAGTTCTGTGGTGCATGCTATAATGGCATAATTTTGTAGTGTGATATACTAATCAGGTGAGAGTTATTTTCCCAGACATGGCAACTGTGAAACTGTGTGTGTAAGGATCAATGTTTTTGTGGCCATTCACAGTCAGTAGGCACACCTAAAAATGGATAACATCGATATCTATGCAATAACAGGGACCTGATACAAGGCTCCAGAGAGCACCCCTGCTATACCAAGTACAGCTCTCTCTACACCTGTTGGCCACCAAACCAAGACCAAAACAATAAAGCTGGAGGAGTGTCCATATTCACCAAGGATATTCACACCACCAGGATACTTGCCCAACAGAATGTGTCTGAAATACCTCCAGTCCAACTAACACTAGGTCAGACTACAATCCAAATTGTATAGCTTGTTACAGATCCCCCACCATGCCCCATGATTCCCACTACAGCTTTTGAAACATACTGGGAAATATTATGATACAACCAAACACCCTAATACTGGGTGACTTACAATACCCTGCCATTAACTGAGAAAAATACTTGTGTACCAACACGTGTGTCCAACAGTTCTTGGAAGTCATAATTCCCAATGTTCTAGATCAAGTAACCCATAGTCCTACCAAGGGCTCAAATATCCGAGACCTGGTCATTACCCACATGAGAAACCAATACTCCAGACCTATGGTCACCCCATCGGTGGTCAGGTGTGCCCATGAGCTAATCACCCTTAACATCAACATCCCTCCCCCACAACTCAGTAAGGAAACCTCTGTAACACACATCTCCAAAGCCAACATCATGCTACACATGTTAGACGTGACTAATGTCATGACACCCATGCAGATGGGAACTGAAAGGACGACTGCTGAATCCTACGCTAAGGCACTGTACGAGCACATCCACTCGTGCATGAATTGTGCCATCCAATATAGAACCAAGATGCTCCCCACCAAGAAAAGGAAACCAATGTGGTGGCCTTCAGCCATAAACATACTGTACAACAAAAGGAGGAAACTGTTGCAGAAACGGGGGAATTTTCAGGATGCAAAATACTCCCTTGCCAGCCACAGTAAGAAGCTGAGATCTCTCATAACATCCACCAAAGTTAGTTATGAATAATAATATAGCCAAAGATGCCAAAGACAACTGCAAGCCATTCTATATCTATGTCAGGAGTCTAAATGGCAATGCTCAGATCTGCTCTGAGCTGCAACAGGATGGTATTAAATATACTGCTCCAAAGGATATTGTCAATATCCTGGCAGATCGATTTGGTGCCAACTGCACCCCTCTCCCACCCCCGAAAGGGCCCTTCTCAACACAGAAAGAATGCCAAATTCTGGTAATAGCCACATAGGTAAAAAATGCAGTCTCCAGAGCTAAGACAACAGCAGCCATGAGACCAGCCAACATCCCAAGTTGTGTACTACATAAGCTATAAAATGAAATGGCACATCATGTACGTGCCATGTCTAATCATAGCCACACTTCATGCTTCATGCCCACTGTGTGGCACACAGCTACACTTATCCCAGCCCACAAGGGGGGAATCCACCTTGGATCCTGGGAACTACAGCCCCAGCAGTCTGACATGCCTGATCTGCAAGGCCATGGAATGTATTGTCATGGAAATTAAAACAAAGACATTGACAACCTGCAAACACTGGACCCTAACCAGGTTGGGTTTGTGATGGGCCAAACATGTCACCTCAACCTGATTGACAACTGTGAATCCATCTCCAGAGCTGTGGATGAGGGTAAGGTGGTTCACACAGCTATCTGGACCCCACCAAGGCCTTCGACACCATCTCCCAGTCTGGAATCATAGATAAATGTATCAAGCTGGCCATTAATCCCTATGCCACGCAATGGGCTGCCAACTGCTGTACTGACAGAACTCACACTGTAAATGTAGGTGACACCAACCCATCTCCAGACAAGTGGCCGTTGGAGTATCTTAAGGTTTAGTCCTGGCACTGCCCTTGTTTGGCATCTACTACTCTGAAGTACAGTCCAACAGTAAGGGACTCTAGCAAACAAAGGTTGCAGATGACTGCACACTGGGAGCCAATACTGCATCCCCACATGGTATGGATATTCTACAGAAGGGCCTTACAGAAAGACATGCTTGGTGCCTGAGCCATGGACGCAAGATCAATGCCAAGAAATTTATAGTTATCCCCTTTGGTAAGGGACATGTACTTGTGAAGTACCACATAGGTGGCAGTACACTAAACACCTAAAGTGTGATAAAAGACTTAGGGACACAGGTGAACAGTGGTCTGACCTTTGATAACCACATTTTTTTTTTATTTTTTTTTATTTTTTTTTATTTATTTAACATTTGTTGACCGGGAATGTCCGACTATGTTCAACAGAGCCTGTTTTCAGCGGAGGCCCGGGGAGAAATGCTCCAGATGCATGTCTTTGGAATGTGGGAGGAAACCGGAGTACCCAGAGGAAACCCACATGAAAACAGGGAGAACATGCAAACTCCACACAGAAGGCACCCCAGCCAAGAATCGAACTGGAGAACCTCTTGCTGTGAGGCGACAACATTAACCGCTGCACCACTGTGCCGCCCATTGCCACAAAAGTCAGGAAATCCACCTATGTGGCACACCTCACCACTAAGGGCTTTACATCCAGGAAAAAGGAGGCCATTGTCTCATTGTAGTCATCTCTCAGTAGACTCAGTACACACGTGGTGCATGCTATAACTGCGTAATGCTATAGTGTGATGTACTAGTTGGATAGGAGTTCTAATCCCAGAGATGGCAAGTGTAAAGGTTTGTGTGTTTGTTTGTCTGTGTAGCGATCAATGCTTCTGAGGCCATTAACAGTCACTACAACTTCCATTGCCCTACTTTGGCAAGCCTGCTGTCATTCGCTTTGAAATACATCTTTGGGGAAAACATAGCCCAGTAATCTCCGTGGTGCATGCTACAACTGCGTAATGCTGTAGTGTGATATACTAGTTAGGTAGGAGTTCTAATCCCAGACATGGCAACTGTGAGACTTGGTGTGTGTGTGTGTGTTTGCCATACATATCCTGTGTGGAGGTAGCTGTGAGCGTATAACAATAGGACTCATTGTGGAGTGGGTTTTGCAAATTTCTTATTTGGTGGGCCTATTATATGTCACAATGTCCACCTTACAAGGATAACAGATGTCAAACAGCAGAGAGGCTGGGGTAGGCAATCCATACCCCTACATGTGACATCATGGATTGGCGAACAATATAGGCAACTCTTGTATTACCCAGAGAAAATTCTCCACCTATGTCTCATACACAAACACACTTGGCTAGGCAACAATCACTATGCTGGTAATTCCCTGCATATTGCCCACAGATAGTAACTATGATGTGATTGCAGAGGGCTACAGAAGACATGGTACACTGTCCCATCCCTACAATAGGCAAATCATTGCATACAGTGCTCCTTCACTATGTTCCCCACTGGATGCCTACAACAACTGCAGAGCCAGCAAATGTAAACCACAAAGAACATACCATGCCTTATACACATGTCGTGTATGGACAGATGCCACTGACACCAGGGAATACCTGTATCATGCTGTCAATGTAGGTGCAGGGTCAACCTGGTATCCATTGCCAGTTCTCACCACATGAGGTCAGGAATGGCACATCTGATGATAACAATCTGTCTACACAATATGCCCTGGACACCCCAGGTACACTTCCACATGTCACAGAACCTGCATGTTGAAGTGTACCTGGAGTGTCTGGGGCATGTTGTGTAGACAGATTGTTATCATCAGATGTGCCATTCCTGACCTCAGGTACACTTCCATATGTCACAGAACATGCATGTGGGACGTGTGCACATCCCAGACACTGTCCATGTCATGGAATATAGAACACATATATGGCAAGCATTGCACAGCACTGGCCACCCATAATAGTAACCCAGATGACTGGATGGTGAATACAATACCCACCTGTGTGGACCAATCCAGACACTACACCCCTGAGCCACACTGCAGACCATTGTCATGTGGCCTGATCCCAAGGTATACCCTTTACCTAGCTTTGACCAGCCTTCTGGCATAGTCAACCACTACACACCTGTGAAGCAATGCACCCATGCATGTCAGTACTGGCAAACCTGTGCCTGTGTTTGTGTGGAGTATAATGATTTGGACACCATTCATACTCACTACACCTCCCATTGGCCTACTGAAGCATGCCTTCTAATGTCAGACACCTTTACATACCCTTTGCCCATATATCATCCTGATAACCACTGTGGTGCATATGATACCTGTGTATTACTGTATTGTGGCAAACTAGCTAGTTAAGAAGTCTAAACCTGACCCTGCCAACTGTAATAATATGTGTGTTAGTCTCTGAGAGAGTGTGGCTGTGTCAACCTTGACACCTGTTCATGTGGACAGGCACATGTACTACACCTATCTTATCCCTCCATTATCACTGTTGCTGATGTCACTCACCATCGAATATACCTTTGGACAACTCCCTAACATGTAAGCTCTGTGGCGCATGTGATAACTGCATAGACATGATAGCAATACATAGTCAGGCAGGGGTTTAAAACCCTGTACTGGTAAGTGTGTGACACAAACATGCTTAGATTTTACTCTCCCACCCCCTCCCTGTCTTACTTTGTCTCTGTCTCTCTCACTCCCTCTCTGGTGGATGTGGAGAAGTACACCTGCTTTGCTTAGGCAGCAGCTTGTATTTTGTAAGTGATGCTCATGATCAGCTGATGGCCTCTGCATGAATTGCAGTCCCCCACTAGCTGATTGCATGTGGAACAGCTGTGGTAACATTCCCATAGCCAGTTGCATAGAAACACACTCCTATAACTAGGAACATCATGTGGGTGTTGGCCCTTTTCATTCACTGTGAGCAGGACTTTATGTCAGTGTTTGGCAAACAGCATCACAGATGGTAGTGGGATATACCTCTAACAACATACACTGTGGAGACAGGCCAACAAACAGACGGAGGATGTTCCAGACATGATTACAGAATATAAGTATTGCTCTTCTGCATTTGGAGTAAAGTTGGTTTATAAGGGTTTGTGTGGATATGGCTGGTCTACATGATGTAATACCTGTCATGACAGTGTTATGTGTATGAGGAAACTCCCACCTGTAGGGTCATCTGCAGACTGCCCAGTGTTTGGAGTCTTATGTTTCTTGTGTTACTCACAGATCACTTATCTTAGAACTGCAGAAGCTTAGTCTGAGGATTGCAGTCAGTACATGGTGACAACCATGAGAGTTACTGACTTCATATCCCTCGTAGGACATATGTCACAACAAACCCTGTTACAACAGTAAATGTATGAGGTTATCAACGCAACGTGTGAATATTGGCCTAGTGTTTGTCCCTCCAGCCACAAGTCTGTCAACCTTTGTACATATGTCATGCAGTAAGAGGTGCATATGTTCTGTACACCATTATTTATTGACATCATACCTGATAACAAACCAGTCAGATATCAGACTGCTAGACATGTTATGTATAGTAGGGGTTATATTTGAGGACATAACCTGGGTATTCTGTGGTTGTGTGTATAGTAGTAAGGTCTGTGTACATATGGTGATTGTTGACACTATATGTATTGCGAATACATACCTTGGCCTGTGTACAGACTGTGGTAGATGTCATTGTTCTTGGTCCTGTTCTATCTGATGTTACATGCTGCTCCAGTGTATGGTACCCTATCCATTCACATGTTTGTAGGGCCAAACACACACATGTCCCATACCACAGAGAGGCATTGGACCATACTATGTAGTGACCCAATATATGTAAGGTTAGTGTGTGAGTGGCACATATGAGGATGGTGTTGTTCAGACAGTCCATATAGTGTAATATTAAGCTTGCTTACCATATGTGGCTGTGTTCACATTGGTTGTGGGTATGCACTTTTACACAGGTGTCTGTTACTCTGTGCTGTGACATGCCTGTAGAGCCTGCTATATTTGCAGGTACATGTGTATTCCCCCATGAGAAATCTAGGCCAGTGCTGTGGCAGTCTGCCTATAGTATGCACAGTGCTTTGTTACATGCCCAGCAGCTTAGTGCAATTACCCAGTGTGTTGTTATGTCCAGATATTTGCCAGATATTCTGCTGCTGGGCCACCGTAACTGTCATGTATTTCTCACAAAGCAGTTGGATGCTGTACAGATGTATGTCACTAAGTAGTAGGTAGTATGTGGCCATGTGACCTCTGCACCACCAGTTATTATGTGTCAGGACAGACAGGAATGTGTGAATGCATACACTGTGTGGGCATATGTAGTCCAGTATTTACGTGATATACCCATGTGTATGGCTGTTAAAATCCATAATGTCAGGCCTGGTCCACCTGTCTCACACTAAGGGGATCTGTGTATACCTCTGGATTGACCAGTGTGCCAGACTGTCCACATATATTGGTCATATCTCTGCTGCAGTCCACAGGATCATTACTGTGATATCAGTGGTACTGTACTATGATAACCTTAGGATGTCTGTCAGTAACTGATGGAGTACATGTCAATAGCAGATGTAACCTCCCACACACAACATGTCGGTTAAGATAAACCCTGTTGCAGTAGCAACAGTGTACATATATATATCTGCAATACATACATGACATCTCCTTGCACTAAGAGGTTGAGACTATTGGTGCTGAGGTATGACTCCACTCCATGTTCTGGACATATGATAAACATATATAATAGATATATATAAATGTAGTAAAAACTTTGTGGAATGTTATTTGTAGTTGCCTCATAGTTTTCAATGATTTGAGATTCGATGATATGAGTTTTCGACGACTTGGTCTCGATTATTTGAAATTCGATGAAATGATAATTCGATATGAAGTGGAACCATATATATATATATATATATATATATATATATATATATATATATATATATCTCCATATATATATATATATATATATATATATATATATATATATGTACACATATACATATCTACATACATATATGGATATATATGTACACACACACACACACACACACACACACACATCTATATATATATATATATATATATATATATATATATATATATATATATATATATATATATATATATATATATATATACATCTATATATGTCGACACATATACAGATATATAGATACCGTATTTCCCCGAAAATAAGACTGGGTCTTATATTCTTTATCCCAGCGAAACGTGCATTAGGCCTTACTATCAGGGGATGCCTTATTTACCTGCACCGTACAACAATCTACCTTTATTCATTTATACATGTACAAAAATTGACATTAATTAATGAACACAAATCGACATTTCTTCATGTACAAAAATTGACATTTATTCATGTACACAAATTTACATTTATTTTGTACTTTTCTATTACTGGAGAACAGTTCTAATAACGGGTTGACAGTTCTGTGTGAAGTCTACATCAACAGTGCAACAAACATTTCAAGTCCAGAATATCTGCACCTTGGCTTTCACAGTTATTCAAATACAATCATGTCATCTTTTTCTGGGACATTGTCATAACTGTCTAACCCCCGAATTTTGGCCTAAATTTCTTGCAACTCCATTTCCTGTAGCACCAATGGCCCCAGTCTGTCATGCCTAGCAATTGAGCTCTCCTTAAATGAGTACTGCTTGTCCAAGTAGCCTGCTCATAGTGCATTGGCAACACAGCTGTCAGTGATTTTATCCCATGAATTTTTCACCCACCTCACGACCTTTTGTAGGCTAGGCTTCACTAAGTTTCCATGCTGATTTCTCTGCATTCTATTTTCAATGTAGTCATTGAGTTCCATGCGCAAATGGTCCTTGAATGGCTTGTTTATTGCAATATCAAGAGTCTGGAGATAGGCAGTCATTCCTGTGGGAATCATTATTTGATCTATTCTCCTCCATGCTAGAAATTTCTTTGTTTCTTTAACGTGGTGAGTACTAGCTGAATCCCAGACAAGCAGACCTCTTTCACCTCCTCGCAAAACAAGTGGCAGCATTACATTGACCCACTTCCTTATAACTGCTTGTGTGCACCAGGCTTTTTCAGTTTCAAGAATGTAAGTGCCTGAAACACATTCAGTCTTATCTTTCTTGCCCTTACTAATGATTAGAGGTGGGGTTTTCTTTCCATCTAGATAAATTGCCAAAATACAGGTAACACATACACTCTCGTAACCAGTGGAGGGAATGTAGATTGACGAGGCACCCCTCTGAACAATTGTTTCTTGAGATCCTTGGCTCATAAACACTGCAGTTTCATCCATAGCAATCATGTTTGAGAGTTGATATTTAGAAAAGTCAATGCCATCAACAAAGGACTTGAACACAAGTGCACATTTAATAAATTCAGTATCTTTCAGCTTGAACAGTGTTGTTGATCTTCTTAGAGACAGTTCATATCACTGAAGGAAGCCATCCAGCCAATGATGTGATGCTTTGAATTCTTCTATGGATATTTCTAACTGTGGTGCTGTTGCAAGGGCAAATGCTTGAATATCAGCCCTGCGCACAACCAAAGCCTTTGCTTTCCTGTTAGCAATTCACTCACAGATGATGTCTTCAAGCTCAGGATATAATGGTTGCTGACCTGATCCACACTTACACTTCTTAGCATTTCCCTTGTCGGCCTGTTGACTGAGGTTAATGTATGCTGCTCACAATTTCTGGACCATTCAGAGATCTAACTTCTTCTCTTTACAGAAAGCCATCAGGTTCTTTCCACGGGAGTCCTCCATGATTCCTTTCTTGTACTCGAAGGAATATCTCTTTCTTTTTGCACTCATCTTGTCTGGGGGGGGGTGGGTTAATTGAAGACTTATGTGACTGGAGTGGCAACACAAAATAGTGTTGGTTATGCAGAGAAGACATTTACACAGCTGCTCGTTACCATGAGCGCATGCTTCCCACGGGTTGTCTGTACTTTGACCGATCAAAGAGCACCTGCGTGGGTTTATGGGCCAAGGATCTCAACCGTCAAGTGTGAGTGATGATTAGGTTACAGTAAGAATTGGAACTGGTGCTTATTTTTGTTGTAGGGCTTATATCATGAACACCCTGGAAAAACCATGCTAGGCCTTACTCCCTGGTTAGGTCTTATTTAGAAAGAAATATGGTATATTTGCACATATAGTTATAGATATCGGCATATATATCAACAGAAATGTGTATATATATATATATATATATATATATATATATATATATATATATATATATATATATATATATATATATATATATATATATATATATATATATATATATATATATATATATATATATATATATATATATATATATATATATATATACATACATATATGATGTACATACATATCTATCTCTATATATATATATGTATATATATATATATATATATATATATATATATATACAGAGAGATCTATATATGGTCATATATATATGATGCACTATACAGATGTGTATAAATACATATATATGAATATATATGTGTATGTACATGTAGACATATATCTACATATGTACATGTCTATATCCATATCCTTGTCATGTGTAAACATTACTGTTGTGTATACCTTCCCAGATGTATCACACTGTATGTATCTGATATGTGTATATTTAGATATAACAACATATGTGATGCAACAGTAATATCACTAACAAGTACTACACAGTTGTAGAAGTCACTGCAATTGTTCAATACTATTCAGTATGTGTACTGACAGATATATTGGAAAAACAACAACTGTCTTCACAGCTGTTATGGCGTAGTGGCAAACTGCTGTGACTATAGTGTACAGGTTTCTGGGTTCAGGACATGCAAGGGCTGTTTATTTTGTTGCTGGGCAGAACAAGGGCTGTTGGATACAGAGTGGTTAAGGCAGTTTTGAGCAGCTTTAAGTGCGTTTGCCCAAGTTTGCGCAAAGCTAAACGGTGCTAAGGTATGGTTAAACATACGGGCGCTTACACCGTGTAGGCTTCTCTTACCAGTGTGCAAATGTGCTTAGCTGTTATATTGAAGCAATGCTGACACCTGGTAAGCCTGGCTCAGCCTTGGTAACCAGTGCTCACATCCCAGTCTGATAACATAACAGGGTAATGACATCTGTAATAAGTGTATGTAATGTCATGTACATAACATGGTCTATGTGCTGTCATTACAGTAGCAAGGGGTGTGAGTCTCCTGTCAGGGACAGGTGAGTATATATGGCTTGTACAACACACTTACCCATGTGAATGTGTTACATACAAGGGTAGTATCCCAGGTTATATGCAGTCACACTGGCATGTAGTGTATCATTATGTTATTACTGTTGACAGTGCTTTCCCAAGCAAGAGCAGATTGCTACTTATAGTACTGGAAACAAACACCCCTGCATGCATAGATGGACTCTGAGTCCTCACTGCTTTCTTCCTGATTTGTGAGCTGTGTTACATTATATATTTCCTACTGGATAATGATCTGACATGTGAAAAATAACTGTAGACTACTGTCTGTATAGCACATGTCAGTGAGGGCTGCCCTCATGTAGTAATGGCATACCTATCAGTGTTAGACGTCTATCTGTCAACACATTCATCCTATTGCATAGCTAGTTGGTGAGCTGATGTCTGTAAGTCCCTGTACAGATGTGCAGATGTCAGGTATTCATCTTGGATACGTACAGGCAATCTATGCATGTCTGACACTGACATGTCTGCCCAGCTGTGTTATAAATGGATAGACACAAAACTTCTGCTAGAAAAGTTGTGCTACGGAGTTACCAATAAGTGCTCAGTCACCTCTAAATATGGAAAAGTGGATCTGACAAACAGAAACAGCTCCGTAGCACAACTTTTCTAGCAGCAGTTTTGTGTCTATTCAGTGGTCGTGTTGAGCTATGGAGAGTACCGGTGACAACACACCCGAACTGACAACTGAACAGAAGGATGACTTATTACAGCTCCGACAAGAGATGCAGGCACTAAAGGGTGAAGTTAGTAAACTAATGGAATTAATCCAGCAGGGTACTGTGGGACTTGCTAACTCACCAAGGGAACTCCTCACCAATTCTGTGGTTTGTATCGGCTCCAAAACGCAACATTCAGGACAAGGGGAACACAGTGGTTTTCCTTCTAGTGGGGAGCGGAACAAGCTGGTTAACAGCACTGCCTGTTTAAATCCAAGAGACAAAGTTGGCTCACATAAGAGACTTGACAATATTGAGGACAGTTGTCCTATTCCCAACGGACAGGGTACAGGAGCCAGGAGTTGTCCCATAGATATTGAACAAGTATTAAATACAACGGAGCCACTCAACAGTAGCAAAATAAATATTTCAGATTTCACATTTGACTTTTCTATTTATGATGTCGATGAGGAATCTAAATGTGTAGGCGCCAAGCCCAAGAGAGTATTTCCCACAAAGACATATTCAAATGCTGTTGGTAGGAATGAACAACAATTTAAAGGTACTGTATATTCTTCAACTAATCCTATGATATCAGTGGGAAGAGTTCGTAATAATAATGGAATACAGTTCAACAAATTTTTGAACACTAACTGTAATTTTGATAATATATCTCAGAGTAATGACAGAACTGATACCAACTCTGAAGTATTGGGAACTTTGAAGGATATGATTTTTACAATGGAGAAGAAGTTAAAAAATATTAATGGTCTTAAGGCAGACAATGCCTATTTACAGAAATGCATTTCAATGAATACCGTACCCAGGGGTATGAGATTTCTCAAAGTACCTATGGGAATAGTGTTGACAGATAATGTAATCAGTGATTTTAACCAATTTTTTGATGATTGTGGTATGAAGTTTATGAAAATGATTATGAAATACAATGATGAATTACTAAGTAGACTAGTACAGGAATCTGAAAAATTAAATATGAAAATTACTAGTGATCTATTGTTTTCTGAATGGGAAAGGCTATACTGTAAACAATTCAATATGGCAGAAAGATGGATACACAATATTTGTGAAAATAAACAGAAAAAGATTTATCGAGATGTGGAACAATACAGAAAATGGATGGCATACAACTGGTCTAGAGATAATGTGAAGAGAGGTTTTACTAATATGACATATAAGAATGAACAGAATACAGACAATGTCCAAAATAGGGAACAGTTACACTATAAACCACATTTTTGGAAAGATCAGGTACAACAAGGGGAACCATATAGAAACCATAATCAAAAGCAATACTACCCGAGGGGGAAGGACAAACAGAAGGAATGGGACAACGACAGATGGCTGTAGAAAAAGAGACCGATGATAGTATCAACATCAGTACTAATGTTATCAATAGTATTAAAATGAGGGACAGAATGTATACATTAAATGGTTTCAATATATATAATTATTCCAACAAAAGTATACATAATACACACTTTAGTTTATTGGCAAAGGGGATGAAATACATACCGACCCCCCATTTTGATTTAGTCGACTGTTTATGTGAAATTAAGAAATTCACTAGGAAAATTAACTTAGCTATTATGTATAATGATAAGTCCAACACTCATAGGGACATTAATAAAGAAACTAACAAGGTGAATACAGGACTTAGTTTGAAAAGTACCTATGTCCCTCCAAGTCATCCATCAATAGAAGTTTATGAGAAAATTGTGACTAGAGAGACTTACAATTTATATAGTGAATATAAGAACAAATCTTTTATAAGCAATCTGACTATAGAGGAGAGAGATACATTAAGTGATCTACAATTGGACACTAGTGTGAGGGTAATGAAACCCGACAAAGGTGGTGGGGTAGTGCTATATGACAACATAGAATACATTAAAAGAATGTATGACATCCTATATGGTTCAGATAACTATGAACCAATTTCCACTAATGAGATCAATATTGCATACCAAAGAATTGATTCCTATATTGACGAATTCTACATAGACAGTAGAATAGATAGAGATACACATACATTTTTGAATGTTAAGTATCCTAGGCTAGCCACATTGGTGGGTATACCAAAGGTCCATAAGAATGCATTAGATCCACCATTTAGACCCATTATTTCGGGCAGTAAGTCCAAAACATTTCCGATGGGCAAATTTATTGATGTTAAATTGAAACACATACATACACAATAAAATTCCACACATGGTTAAAGACTCGGGGAAATTTTTAAGAAAATATCCCACCCAGTCTTGGAATGATAGCTTTATATTTGTAACCATAGATGTTATAGATCTCTTCTCATGCATTCCCAAACAGGCTGGACTTGAAGCCTTTTGTAATAGTATTATTAAGCATTCAGATATACAATGGGAAGAAGTCAGTTTACTTATGGAATTGATGAACATAGTGTTGGATAACAACTTTATTTACTATGAGGGTGAGCATTTTAGGCAAACCAGGGGGGGTAGCTATGGGAGCAGCATGTGCTCCCATATTTGCCAACCTGGTGATGCTTGACTGGGAAGATAACATCTTATTCACCAGCTCCCATTTTTCCAACATTTTTCATTATTCGAGATTTTTAGATGACATTTATATATTGTGGAATTCAAGTAAGGATAAACTGGATGAATTTATCAAATTTTTGAACAGAAATAGTGGCTTTCTTAAATTTACTTATTCTCAAAGTATGGAGGGTATTGCTTATTTGGACACATATGTATACAAACACGAAGGGTGTTTGTATTCCAAAATTTATAGGAAAGACACTTTTTCTAATGATTATCTTGAATATAGTAGTTTTCACCCCTCCAAGTTAAAACAAAACATATATAAAGTACAATGTACAAGAGCCTCACGTATGACATCAGACTACAACACCTTAGTAGGGGAAATCAGTCTTATTAACAATATGTTTTATGAGAGAGGATACCCACATAAAATGTTAAATGAGGTGGATAAATATGTGTTACAAGAATGGGGTAATAAATACAAACCACTCTTAGGATCAGGTATGGATAACAACTTAGGAATCAATTGTAATGATTACATCAATAGAGGAATGAAAGGGATGGACCATCATCAGAGATCGTTTATAGTATTATACAGCCCAATTGTTAATGAGGTTATTGGAATCATTAAGAATTATTGGTATTTGATCACCAGTGACACAAGTCTCTCAGATATTATAGGTAGTAAACCAGGAATAGTTTTTAAGATGGGAAAGAATATCAAAGGTTATTTAGAACAACATAAAACAACAAGAAATGACAATGGTAGGGGAAGAACACAGTACACTACAAAATGTGGTTTGTGTAACCAATGTAGTTACATCACAGACAAAAAGGAAATAGTGATACAAAATTAATTTAAACCCAAACTCAAATTTGTTAAAGGGAATTGCAATACTAAAATGGTGATTTATATAGCAATGTGCAAGGAATGCACGGCTTATTATATTGGGAAGACTGAGAAGTGTTTAAAAAAACACATATATGAGCACATGTACAATATAAGGAAGAAGGATCCTACAAGTGCTTTATACAAACATATAGAAACAAAAGGTCAGACACATGAATTTAAATTTGATATATTAGATACCATTAAAAATTATTCTCAAGGTAGGGACTACAAGAATTTATTAAGTTATAGGGAGACCTGGTGGCAGCTATATTTAGATGCCACCTCACCACCAGGGCTTAATGATTATATATCTTATAAGCCCATACTGGAAATGAATTAGTACTAATTCATAGCTATTTTATTATCATTTATATTATTCATGTTCCTACCAGAGATCATTTTAATTTTCCCTTAGTTTGGAGACGAATAGGTTACACATACACATACATATATATAAATACATAGGCAGTTGTACATCCATATATCTTTTTATTAATATTAATTTTTATTAATATTGGTTTATAAAGGTTAGCCTTTCAGCAGTTGAGAGAAAACATAAGTTAGGAACTATAGGGGGTTCACTCATTGTATATATGTATTTAAGCATATAATATGGGCAAATATCTATTCTTAGTTTTTGTCTGACATCAATTAAAGTTAGTAGTAACTAAACAATAAAATAGCTAAATATCTGCTATGTTTAGATTAATGATTAGCAGACCCATATATATGCTATATGCTTTTTATAAACTTATATTTACAATTATGTGTGAACACATTCATTGATTCCAAGCTCACATAAGTAAGGTCACAAGGGCATTATGATGTTATTGTTTAAAATTAAGCAGTGTTTTTTTGAAAACAGTAGAATATTATGAATTTCTTTAGCAATAGTTACTGTCGAGTTTCATGTTGAAGGAAACATTGTAACGACAGTAGACTATATTTAATAATGGCATGTATTTTAATTAAATATTACAAGCAATAGTGCCAGCGTTTTGTTAGATTACTACTATTTAGATTTACGTTTTTATTAGATTTTATAAGTTAATAGTGTTGCATATGTATTTTTAGGATTGCACACATGTCATCTTATAGGCAGGGCGAGACATTTAGTTAGATAACATTGCTTTAATGCATACGAACGTAAATATTTGAATTGGAAGTTTTTGGTGCCAAAAATGTTTTATAAGGCGTCTTTGAATCAGATATGGTGTTTTGATGAAGCCCATATCACATGGGTGAAAGTGCTTAACTGATTTTATGTAGTGGCGTTGGCCTTTGATATTTTTGGCAATAAAGTATCAATTTTAACTTAGAACTTGTGGAAATGTTTTTGTGACGGTGTGGAGCTATTCGTATTGGAGGTGAAGCTGTTTCTGTTTGTCGGATCCACTTTTCCATATTTAGAGGTGACTGAGCACTTATTGGTAACTCCGTAGCACAACTTTTCTAGCAGCTGTGTTTTAAATGGCACAGATAGGACTCAACACCCTGTACGCACCACATGACATGGATACCTCAACTACACTACCACAGTCAACAGAACATGCTTGGGTACAGGTCTCCAAGACAGACACTAACCATGTTATCTAATACATGTTGCATCGATGTCAACTGGAGAACCTCATCTGTCCTCTGCATGAGGCACCCAGAGGATTGACTGATGCATGTCACTCTCACCCTGAGGGTCACCACAGTGGTGTCTATAGATAGATGACCTGCTGGCACATGGCATGATAGCACTGTACACACATCCGCTACACTTCCCATCTCTCCATGGACAATAGCCAGATAAAAACCTATGAACACCTGCACCGATGCACCCCAGTACTGACAAATGTGTACATGTGCATTACTGAGAATATCAGTGTCTGTGTGTTAGTAGACCTGTAGTTGGGAATATCCTGAGGCCCTTCACACCCACCGCACCACCCATTGCCATAGTTAGATGTGGCTGCTGCTGTACCGGACATTACCTGTACCTTGTTATGCTCCTCTCCCTAAGAGTTACCTGGGCCTTCCAGTACCAGCACAACACTGTTGTACAAATGGCTTGATAGGCATGGGATACCCACTGAGTTCTGGCAAGTGTGTGCATGTGTGGATGTGTGTATATATGTAGGGTACAGCATTCCAAGGCCATATACTCCTATTACAATATGCATTGCCACACAGTATTAGGGATAGTGATGTTGCTGCCCATAAGAGAAGCATGACAATGCATCACCCTACTACGCCTGTGGCATGTGCATTAGATGCATATCCCTGTCGTAGCACTCTTGGGATGAACAAGGGGTTGTACTGCAGTCTTGGTCAATGTGTGATGGTGGGTATGTCAGAGTGTCATCATGGGTTCCAGTGCATACAATATCCACAGTGGGATGTAGCTGCTGGGTATACAGTCATTACACCATGGTACCCCCGGTACATGTCCCAGGTACCACTGTATGGTGACCAATGTCACCATCAACCATACAGGTAACTGATAACACTATCCATCCCAGTTATGCATGTGGTGTGTGGAACCTACCTGTAGCACATTGGACACACTGACAAGGTAGCACTGATAGACCCAGGTCTTTCGGATGTGTGTCTGACTGTTATGTGTTTGTCAATGTGTATATGATGGTATATCACACTATGTATTGTCCATATACAACCGTTACATCCCCCATTACAATACTGTACATGCCTGGGGATGTTCTGCATGTAACATGTAACCTGGAACACACCTTATCCTAAAAGCTGTGTGGTGTGTGCAATTAAATCCACACACATCAGTAGCACTACATGCCTAGGTAGGGGTCTAGTCCCAGTGTTGCCAAGTAAGAGTGTGTGTGCATGTGGAGGGATCTACTTCAGGTTGCCGAATATTCATGTCCCAGTGTGTCATCTGTCCAAGAACTGTGTGGCATATTCTAACATGTCATAGGTATCATCCTGTGGACATACATTCCATTACAACTACTGTTAGCTGTGTAAATGGCCTCTTCCCCACTGCATAGGTGTGCAGCAATACTGGGGTTGGTATATATAGCTGGGTGTGGCAGTTGTGGACAAAGTCAACATCACTGCAGTTACTGTTGAGTGTATCCCCCTATGTAGCTGGCTGTAATACTGTACAGTTCATGTTAACAGGTTATGCATTTGTCTATCACACTATATGTGGTTCTACAGCATCTTTCACGATCCAAAGGGTAGGAGTGTGCCAGCCACACCAGCACACATATGTTTACCATGTTGAGGAATGTACTACATTGGGGAAGGGGACATATACCATGCTGATACCATCGTCAATGACATTAAACTAGTGGACTTCATATTCCACAATGTGTTGTTCTGCATAGTCTGGCTAGGTGGAATTACATAGGCTAGAATGGGTTCCTTGTACAGGTACATACATTATTGTGTACAGTATTCTCTGTGTAGTGCATCAACATCTAAGTCTGTGTGTGTGTGTGTGTGTGTGTGTGTGTGTGTGTGTGTGTGTTTATGTGTGTGTGTGTGTGTGTGTGTGTGTGTGTGTTGTACACAAACCTGTGGTGTGTACCACAAAGTACAGCTACCATTGTCCACTGTAGAAGGGATGTTAACAGCAGCCATCATGCACTCAACTGTATACACCACCCCCAGACCTATTGGCCATGTGGCACAGGCAGTAACTGTTAAAGCGACCTGTGAGTTGTGTTCACCTGTACCCAGGATATGGCACAGCAAAGGTGTCACCACAGTGCCATACCTCTTGTGAGATATGATAGCAGACCATCCTCCTGCTGATACATGGACACCTACAACACAAATGGATAACATTATGGAGACCACATTCACTCAGTGTTACAAACAACTATAATGTATCAAGGTTGGACAGCTACACTAGCTGACATGAAAGCATTAAACATTACTGCTGACAACATGTTACACATCAGTACATTGGTACACTGTAGTACAGTCAACGTGTGCATCAGAACCATATTAGCCTGTCCCTGCATCGATGTTATGGATGACAGGGATGTGGCACAGGCATCATCATATGCACAGGGTGTGTTGTTGGTTTGCCAGAGACCTAGGCTGAGCCATATGTTTGACACCATGTGTGTGAGGGCTTTTAATTACTGATATGGCCATGGTGATGTGGTGTGTGTAGGTATGGGGTTGCCCTAGGTGTGTTTGCATTGTGTGTGAGTATGCATGCATACAGTTCTGCCACATGGCTGCCCTATACAGGTGTTTGTTGGACAGCTGCAGACCATACCTGGCAGGGTGTGCAGTTCACTGCCTCTGGCCATGGACATGTGAACTGTGCCTGCCAAGGGTTCCATGGGCATGTTCAGGTACACGCCTCGATATGCTACTCTCCCCTGATGATGACATATGTCCACTGGAACCAGGTCCCACCTGGGACTTGTCAGGGCCATGTGCATGTGGCTTGTTGAGATGTGGTGTGGACAGAGCTCCCCCTGCTGTGCTCCACGTCGACCTCCAGATGTTGGTGTTGCTGGCCTACGTGGCCATCGTTCCACTTCCACCATATGCTCTGGCACAGACAATCCACTGTTGAGGAGACCCAGGATCTCAATGCACTGTCTATCCATGATCTCTGTATAATAATGGAGGGCACCTGCAAGATCACAGATGTCACTTACAGCTGAAAATGCAGCCCTCTGCAGCCTCATACCCTGTCTGGTGTACCATTCCATACATGCCTGTGACTCCATGACAGCCTGAAAAATGCATCTGGTGGTACCAGCTGTGGCACTTCTTCCAGGGGCACACTGACCAGTGACCTTCCCACGAGCACCCCTGTACATCTGCCTATGTGGTACTCTGCTGGACATCTGACTATGGCTGCTGTATCCAGACAGAACAGCCATAGATACCACACTATCCTGTCCACTGCCACCAACCATCAACTGTCCCTCTGCTATGGCCATTTGTGATGGGGTATCTATAGGCACTGTGACTGTGTGCAGGGATGGGGTGGATAACAGGGGGATGTCAAACGATGGTGTATTTTCAGCCTCTGACAACCCCACCTGTGTCTCAACACACATATCATCATTTTCAATGTCTGTATGGACACCAACATCAGAATGCATGCAGGAGGGACCCTAACCCACCTCGCCACCTGTGAAGGGAAAACAAGAAATGCACTTCAAGACCTGAATGCCATTGCTTAACAGTACGCACATGCACACACACACACACACACACACACACACACACACACACACACACACACACACACACACACACATACTCGCACACACACATGCGCACACACACTCTCACACACACA
>NC_056731.1:1160825002-1160865002 GCF_019279795.1 Protopterus annectens
CGCAAACAAGCTTAACCCTGCTTTCTGCTGCTTAAAAGTGCTTACTCCCACTTACCCCCATGCTAATTTCTTTAAAAGAAATAAAAAAGGGTTGATACTTAAGTGGTGAAAAAGGGACGCAAAGATGGAAACACAGTAGGAAAAATAGCTAGGGATGTGCAGGACAGATGTAGGGAAGGTCCATAGCTGCCCATTTCTTCTACAGCAACAGCTGTGCATATAAACTGATTTGGAGGTAGATTTGGACACTCATACCCCTGAGAGAGGGGTGAGGACAGCAATAATATGTTGTGAAGCCAATTAGACCAGACTACATGTTTCCAGTGGACACATGTGTGAAATGGACAGCTATGTATGGGCGAGATTTTTTTGGGGGGGAACAGATTGCCTTTTTTTTAAGGTGAGATTGGGATGTTGGGGAGGGATAGTAGGTATATTTGGAGAGGTAGGTTGGGTAAGATAACAGACAATACAGACAAGACAGCATACAGGGGTGGTATATGACACATGTGGGGGATAAACACCTTGGATGGGGAGGGGTGTTTGGAAGTCAAAACCCCATGAGCCCCCAAGTGGAAACAGTGGGACTGAGGTTCCGACCCATGGGCAGTCACCACTGCACCTACACGGCCCCGAAAGTGGCTGTACTGGGGGCTGAGTAGGAGGGGCAGGCTGACCCTCTAGTTGCACCATGCGGCCCTCAAGCTGGCGTAGCAGATCTCCAAACTCCCTGCAGAGCTCACTACGCACCAGACCCTGGACCTGGCGATGGGTGACAGTATCCTGTCCGCGCCCGCTCCGGGGGGGGTGAGCCCCATCCCCTGAGATGGTTCCACCCGAAGGTGGTGCAGGACCAGTGTACGAGGAGGTCCCATGGTGGGCCCCAGACGTTCTGATGCCCGGTGCCATGGCCAGATGTAGTGGGAGAGGTGAGTCCGCTGGGACTGGCCTTCCCAAATGTGCTATGGTGTTATAATTTTACAACATATGTAGGTTAGTAATAGTCAACACATTCCAGGATTTGGACAGTGGTATGGATGTAGACAACTATATACATGAACTGAGTTTTACCTGCAGTATACACCTCTTACCTGGGGTACCTGTGGAGGCATTGTTTGTTAATACTACCTGACTGTTTCTACGCATATTCCCAGATTCCAGGTTGATGTTATGCAAATACCTGTCCATCTCCTATTGCACACACTCTGGGCATGTCTTGACAATATGCAGGTGAAACTGGGACATATTTTGACTATTGCCCTCATAAACCTTTGATGAGTTGTACAATGACAGGTTTGTTTTCATAGACATTTTTCAAATATTTACATGCCTGACAGTCAGTTATATGACACTAAATGCTGCCTACATGTCAGAGATTAGCACACTGTAATGCCAGGTGGACAGGGTAACAGCAATCAGATATGGGCCAATTAAGTGGACATTCTGGACTAATCTGTACAGTTGAGGGATATGATTCTGCATACAGCTTATTACCACTCCCAGGATTCAAACCATGGCTGTGTCTGCTAAAAATAAAACAGTGTACATCACAGTTGAGTGTGCTATATAGATATTGCTGTGTATCTCTTCTCTGATTTCTGTCTATAAGTCTCCCGTGGTTTTACAATCTGACCTTGCAATTACAACACTTTTATACAGGGTTTCTTAGACAGTTTTATTATGTAGCACAGTGTGGATGACAGTGATGAGTGATACCTTATTATTCAGAGAAACTACAACAGTAACAATGCCATACAATAACAAGAGTAAACAGTACCAGTCCAGGATTTCAATCTTTTATTTCTAGGCAAAGTTTTCATAGCTGACAGACCTGTGGGGGGAATGTTTATTAGCACTACCTGAATGTTGCCACACATATTACCAGATTCCACATTATTATTATGCACATACATCTTACTCTGTTACTGTACACACTCTGGTCATAGCTTCACAACATGGGGGTGAAGATGGGACATACTTTGCTTATTACTCTCATAACATTTTGGTGAGTTGCTAGAGTGACAGATTTGTTCTTATAGATATATTTCTGACAGTTATGAGGTCTGACAATCAGTTGTATGTCATTATTTGCTGCCTAAACTTCTGGGATCATCCCACTGATTTGCTAGGGGGACAGGGTGACAGGCAGCAGATATGGGCCAATTTACTGGACATTCTGGACAAATCTGTACAATTGTGGGGTATGATTCTGAATACAGCTTACTACCACTCCCAGGATTCGAACCATGTCTGTGTGTGCTAAAAATACAGCCGTTCACGTCTCAGTTCAGTGTGTTATTTGGATTATGTTGTTTATCTTTTCAATGTTTTCTGTCTATGTCTCTCTCAGTTGTACAATATGGCCTGTTGTGATTACAACAGTCATATACAGACATTCCTGCACATTTTATTTATATAGCACAATGTGGGTAACAGTGCTTAATACAACAGTACTATTAAGAGATTGCAACACTACATTACCATATGATACCAGAGTAAACACAAGCAGTCCGGTAGTTAGACCTTTATTGCCAGGCTGTTAACCTTTTATTTACATACAACCTATGTTGGACTCTTCCTGCCATATTGCCTGGTGTATTCAGTACATGCCATACACAATACAGGTTTTATACTGGCAATTAATGTTCTACTACTTTTAGATTTATTTCTTATGACAATACATGCAAGAGTATTACTAACCTGCCTCACAATGCAACCCCTGCAATCTACAGGCATGGGTTTCCTGGTTCACAGCCCACTTGTCTGTCACTGTCAGAGTCATAAGAGGAATATTTAGCCATACCTATCCATAATATACATGAGCTGGCAATTATTAAACAGGTAGTAGACTGATATTTACACACAGCTGGGACATCACCCATCCACCTAGCCTTGTGGATCCACTGATCCAAGAGCTCCCTCTTTTTTCCACTTCAGGTTGGCATAGTGATGCATGACCTGCTCACCAGTGCAAGGTATGTCAGTGGCACTGGTGAGGTCATATGTGAGATGGTCCCAGGCTTCCGCTTTATATTGGGAACCCTGGTACTGGCCCTGCAGCAGTCTCTGGTCATGGTCTTTAACAAGGTGTCCTGCTATGACTTTGGACTCCTGGATCCCCAGCTCATGCCCGGAAGCGCACTCCTTCTCCCACATTGGTCATAGTGCCTACAGGAGGAAGCTGCAACCAGTTATGAGATGTATTCCAGCCTGTTGGGTTTAAATAGGGCCAATTTCCCGCACTTTGCCATGATTGGACAGTTTTGGAAATGCTAAGTTATAGGCAAACCTGCTTAACTAAGGTTGGCATTGTTTAAAGGGGTATACCAATGGGAAAACTGATTTAGCTGGCCTACACATTGCTTACACCTAGTAAGCAGGGCTGTTCAATGCTTAGCATTGCTTAATTTTTAATTTGCATACTATTTGCTGTTTGGCATTGATTTATTATTCATTACATGTTATATATGTGTTTGGTATCCATGATTCATGTGTATGTACACTGTATGGGGTCCTTGTGTTTATTAGGAGATTTCAACACTTTATTACAATGACACTTCACATCTGGACTTAATGCAATACTCCGGTTCACATATTTATGTTATGTAGTAGGTTATACAACATAAAACTGTATATAGATTCCTTTCATATGTTAAGTTTGATTTTCCTATAGTGAGGATCTGTTTGGTGATACCTCAGTTTTATGTACTGCTGTAATGACTTACTGGTTAACTACTGTGCCTATAGTCTAGAGGGTCCTGGGTTCAAGACCTGCAAGGGCTGTTTATTTTGTTGCTGGGCAGAACAGTGGCTGTTGGATACAGAGTGATTAAGGCACTTTTAAGTAATTGTAAGTGGGTTTGCGTGGGTTTGTGTGAAGGTAAGCAATGCTAACTTCTGGTTAAATATGCTTACAGAGAGTTAGCTTCAATATTGCTTAACCTGTGTGCGCTTTGCTTACCCCCATGCAAACGAGCTTAAACCCACTTACTATTGCTTAAATATGCTTACTCCTGCTTACTACTGCTTAATAGTGCTTACTCCCGCTTACCCTTGAACTAATTTAGACAGAAATGTAACATGGATCTTGGGAAGGTGGTGGATTTAGACACTGTATGGATTTATCATTCATTACACATTGTACCTTCGATTTGTATCCCTGATTCATGTGTACATATACTGTATAGGGCACTTGTGTTTATCTGTGGATTTTACAACATTATTACAATGACACCTCACATCTGCAGTTAATGCAATACTGCAGTTCACAAATATGTTATTTAGTAGGTTATACAACAAAAAATATTGTTCATAAAGTGATTTGACATGGAAAATGGAATATACTGGAGTGAGATTCAAACAGGGAATGACTGCTCATAAGGCAAATGCTCTGACCAGTACACTATTGCAGTACTGTTTTATTGTTGTGTATCTTGATATTTATCTTCTTGTACCATTTAAGCTACAGTATACGTAGCTAAGCAATTAGCAAACATGTGCACCTACGGTTAAATTTAATCTATTTGATAAAAAAAAAAAAATATTTATATTATTATATTTTAAATATTGCTCTTATAAATTTGGGGGGTGTTGCTGGGGATATGCAACCCCCTATGAGTGGTCTCACTCATTGTAATAGCTAAACTGCAGTTCTTGATTGTGAGGGCATGTATATTGTAAGAGCTCTGCTCTCAGACATACCCCCTGCACTCATCCATGCTTCGTGTCCGTTTAGGAGCTTGGGCAGCATGCCTTCATTACTATGCATGGCGTGCTGCTGTGTTGCCCCTAAATGGTTGATTCCATGCAGGAATAAGGTATTCCTGCATGGAAGTTTACTGAATCTGGGGATATGATTCAAAACAGTTTAAAATGAAATATGATATACATCATATATACACAGTAAAATCTAGTTTAAATCAGTTGTGGTTTTAAAGGTTATTTAACAACAGAGACAGACACGATAATATATAGGAATGTAACTGCCACAGATGCCAAGTCATACCACACTAACAATTCTGTTGTATATATAGTTGTGTTTTCAATGATGTTTTAAAGGCTTTCTATTCTGGGAGGCATGTTAAAGCACAAAGCACTTTGTTTGAGAGTTTAGCAGCATGCACCTGATAGTAAGAGACTCCATATTTCCTTGATTTAAGGATTTGTACTGTGTCAGATAAAAGTTCTATATACTGTATTTACATTAGAGAGCACTAGGATATTGCCCAAAACTGAACACATGGTTGTGTGCAAATGTTTATGAGCAAATGTATGCAGAGCTATAAACAATTGTTAGCTAAACTTCAATTATTTGAAACTATGATGAGCTAAGCAGTGATACATTCTGCAGTAATGTATTGTAGCATATTGAGCTACCCTATTGTAAACCAGTTCAGGATTATGGAAATGTGGATACTGTAGGTTATTTAGACGATACAGAGAATATGGAAGTGCAGAGATTAAGTACATACCATGTTAGTAACTGATAAATAAGCAGCATGGGAGAGAAATTAGTTAGCTGTGGTTTGGTTGCAACATTTTCTAAAAGTATATTAAACCATAATCCATAATCAATAATAAGTCTAAACAACATTATTGGCATTACTTTAAGAAAATTGTTAAAAAGGCATTAAAATAAAACAATCTTTTGATGTGTTGCTAGTACTGAAGTTGTGTTTGGCTGGGGTAGAAATGCCAAATGATTAGCATTTTGTCTTCTGCATGAAAATAGTGGGATTCTGGTCATGAAAGTTGTAAAATGAACTCCCATGGTTCCAGGCTATATGGCCAATGAAGCAAACCATGATTTCAGCTTGGAACTGACTGTTGATTGAGTAGAATTGTTAATGCACTGGAGCAGTTTTATTTGTTTATAGAAAACATCATGTCACTCAAAAAGATACTAAAAAGACCATCAGTATTAAGCCCCAAGGGACTCCAGCAGTTACATGCAGCAATTCTGAGATCATACCATTGCAAATGAGCAGTTGGTATCTTCCTTCCTGATGTCTTCTGAGCCATTTCATAGCATATAGTGAACGCCAGTAGTTACTTAAGGTGATGAGAACTGTTATATGGTTATCGATATTGAACTGTTCAGAGATGACCAGAAAATCTGGCCAAACAATCTGACCCCAGATGTGATCCTCATGGAAATGTTGTACAACAACCTTTGGACAGCATTCATCTCATAGTTAGGATTGAAATTTCACTGCAGATACAAAGTTATATATGCTTAGATTTTAAAACAGTAGTAAATGAATGCATTTTAGTACTTTTTATTAAGAAAGACAGAGAGAGCTGTGAGAAGATATTCATTTAATGTAACCAAGGTTCCTGCTTTATGTAAGGAGTAAAATAAATGTCTTTTCTACATTCTAAAAACAAGATCAGCTTTGATAAGCCTGTTAATTTTGAAATTAGGAGAAAAATAGCATTTGATACTTTTTTAAGAATTCAAAGAGTAGGTTGTAAGGTGAAGGTGAACCTTGTTTCAGTTACTGAAGGACTTTAAACATTAAAAATGATCAGATTATTGTCAAGTTGAAGGCAGGGGACTCATGTTGAGAAGACATGTATCGGTCATCTGATTTTATATTAGAAATGTCTGTACTATATCATCAAATATTTTTCAAAAGTGAGTAGTAGTCACATTGGCACTCAAGTGAGCAAAACATTGAGGGAGTGGAGTTAGCACAGGATTAAGTAATATTTCTATATTATGCCAGAATGTCTTTTAGTATGTACAGCGTCTGCTTGCTAGCAAAAATTAGCTTTTCAGCTAAGTGATGAGCCCCAAGGAATTTGATGAAGCCAGTTTTCAGACTGGAATATCTAGAGACAGGCCAGAGATGATCTGTATGAGACAACATGATCTTGATCAGATGCACAGTTTAGAGCAGGTTTTATGTCTAGCACACCTTGTACAAAAGGAGACAGTGTGTTTTAAAACAATCAAACATTCCAAAAATGAAATAGAAACTACATAGGGTAATCCTATGGCTATGCTTGTAAAGGCCCCAGGGCCATTAGCCTAGTACACACCTATGAACCTATGATAACTGATATAATGCATTCCAGTTAATGTAGTGCAGAACAAGACTGAAGCAGTCAGCACAAAGAATTTAAAGAGTGGCAAAGATATTACAGCCTATAGATTTTTATATTTGCACACAATATATGTAGGTTGATAGTCACTGATGGATTCAGCTATGGCACCTACTAATATAAGCCTTTTTATCAACATTTTGTGTCACTGAAGTGTAACATTTTATTTTTAGTGAAGAAATGTCTTTAACTATATGTCCAGTTTGAGCTATCTCTACCTGAGACTGGCTTCAGAAAACGGGTTAGTGTTGTTAGCAATCACTTTATATTTTTGTACTTTGCCCTTCAGAGTTGAAATGTGTTGTGGTACAGTACTTGTTTATACATCTTTGAATTTTCCTTTTCTTGGAGTGGGGGGTGGGTGTAGAATGCTTGGCCACAGGTAGTTGGTTTATTTATTTTTCAGCTGAACTCACAGCATCTGAGGAATGTTGACCAGGTCTTTAAAAATTACTTTGGTAAAAATGTCAAAGTCCATTTTTCTGCTGTTTATACTTTGGGATATCTAATGATTATTATATGCATCATTTTGCATTCTGTACTGATTACAATGAAATTATTCTAGGGTTTAATTTATGGAATGTATTTGTACATGTGCATTTATTTGTTTATTTATTTTATTAACTATGATAATAGACTTGATCACAATCATTCATTTCATCCACTATGAATTCAAAAATAAGAAGTGCAGTCTTATATTACCTATATTATAACACAAGTGACAAATATTCAATAAAGTTGGTTTAACATAGCTTTGGTGACTACAGAACAAAGTCATCAGCATAGAACATAAGGTAGTGCCCCCATAAAATGAACACACGAACAACAGTACACACACACACACACACACACACACACACACACACACACACACACACACACACACACACACACACACACACACACACACACACACACACATATGCATACACACTACATGAAACAGATAAAAAATATTATATTTACATCATAAAGCAATAAAGAAAAAATGATACTTTGGCTTCCTAGGAAAATTGCAGTTAATCAACTGACATAAATGCTTTGTCTATCAGGATGCCATGATGTAACTTCCACTCTCATTATACATGCACTATATGCACATATGAGTATACATTTAATGTAGCCCACAGTCTATACACAAAATGTAAATTATAGGTGAGATATATATCCTTAGAGTCTAATACTATAATAGCTTTCTAGTCTGATAAATTGCAGTATCAAAATAATGGAAATAATAGATACATCTTCTGTATCTTGTATTTTTTTAGTTAGTCTATGGTCCCTATTGCCTAAGTTTTTATTATTTGCTGCTTTAAATCTGTAACATTTATTTTATGCATATTTACTATTTTTTTCTGAATCTAAAGCTACAGCATTTGGACTCCACTTTGCATCCACTCATATTAAGAATAAGACAAACTCAAAAGACAAGCCACCCTGTTGGAATTACAATATCAACTGGTTATACAACAAAAGAAAAAAAATCCTTGGCCAAGCACAGGAGAAACAAAGCCCAACATATTAAAAGCCTTCTGACCAATTTAAACAGGCAGAGGGTTAATTAATACTTCAAGTGCTCAACTGGAAGAAAAAAAATAGCTTCTCAGGCAAAGGAATACCACAGCTATGTCTGTAACCGCAGCAGAAATATGCAACAATGTGCAGAACTTACTGTAAATGGCATCACCCGCAGTGAATTAAAAGCCATTGTGAACCTTTTGGCTAACAGGTTCAGCTCAAATTTCTTCCCCCAAATCCCCCAAATAATCCAAAAGAAATACCACATACTACTATCCCCCACAATTACTAGGGAACAGGTCATCAATGCACTTTCCAAGGTTAAAAACACTACATCGCTGGGCCCCGATAACATCCTGGGATGTTAAATAATTGGCATGAAACATGACCTCTCTGGTCCACTTGAATCACTTTTCATCTACAGCCTTCTGCCAGGTTTTGTGCCCAAGGAATGAAAGATGACTATAGTCATTCCCCTGCTCACCTCAGGGTGACCTCAAGGTTCTCAACATTGATACTTTCAGCCTCAGTGGCGACTACTATGACATTTCTTAGCCTTAAGATGTCAGACACAATTTGACTCCTATGTTTTCAGCCTTAGCATTTTTGCTTTTTATTTGTTTATTTATCTTTGTTTGTTTGTTTGTTTATTTAGAAAGGTAGTAGACTGATTCCAAAATTACCCATCTTAGCCACAACCAAAGAAATATGAAAAAGTAAGACAAATATGTATAAAGAAGACATAACAAAGATAAGCTATCAACATAATAATCACAGAAGAGTTACAATAGGCTGAAGAAACATTACATCTCATTTTCTATATGCTTTGTATCTTTGCATCTGTACATTAATTGTAGATACAGGGTAGAAGAGACAGTTACTGATTGAAATGTTTATTTTATTTTTTTCTGTATCACTCATATGGAGAGGGAAGGATAGGGTTTAGGCAAAGCCACAGACAGTAATCGAATTAGGATGAAATAGCATAGTGATTAGAAAAGAGTTAGCTGGTAGAAGCAAAATATTTATATTTAAGTAAAAGAGCAGTGATAAACAGGGTCATTCCATGATAAGCAAGTGACTGCTGGTATTTTAGAGCAGTAGCAGATAGTTCTCTTCTTAGGCATTCATGAAATGCAGTTATAAATGACAGTTGGAAGTGAATTCCATAGTTTAAGTCAAAAAATTGAAAACTCATGGTCAGTGATGGCTAGGGAAGTATCTGTTCTGGTTAAAAGTGAATCACTGTTTGCTATCAATTATGGTTGGTATAGTGTGCATTTTATAGTTAGTCCACATTTGAGGGGGAGCAACTGCATTATTATAAAGAGTCTGCATTTGGCTGAGGAGGAGGAGATCTTCACATTCTTCCACAAGATGCCTCATGGAGTGTTTGAAGGTAGTACAGTAGTGTTCTGTATAAGATAGAGGTATGATAAAGTTTCAGATTCTGTCAGAAAGATTTTGTAAGTCATTTAAGTATTTTTGGAGGAAGATATATGGTATTCCAACTGGAAATGAAGATGATTTTGCCAGTAGAGGTTTACCTTCTGGAGTGAGAAAGTGGAAGATTCTGTGACATCTGTACAGGATAGAATTAATTTCAGACACAATATATTGATATGTAATGTCATATTAAGAAATGGGTCATGTGTGAGATCTAAAGTACATCCATTTGATGTATTGTGGTTAAAAAGGAGGATTAAAAAAAGAGGGAGACTCCAGAGTCTTCAGACTATGATTAAATTTAGTCCTTTTTACATACAGGGTTAGCTCTTTTGTAGTTAACCAGGGATGTAGGTTGTTGAAAATGTGTTGGAGGTTATGTACAACTGTTTAGTAGTAAGGGACTGCTTAGAAGAAAACAAAGTCATCTACCTAGAGGATAACACCTGCAGGTTAGAAGTAAATAGAGAAGTCTTTGAAGAAGATGCCAAAAAGGACTTGAGCCAAATCCAGCACTGAGAAACTCCGGATGCCTTTCAGTATTTGGTCTCAGTGCCTACAACTTTGTCCAGGGTTGCTTTGGGTTCAGTCCATATGAAAGTGCCAGTCTTGATTCCATCCTTACTGTGTTTTCCCCAAATCATACACCACAGGGATGTAAACTTTATTTTCTTCTCAGATGCATCCAGTTTGAGTTTCAGTTCCAAAAAGTTATAATCCAGAGCAGACAGTCCAAAATCCTCCCAGCCCCAAAATAAATCTTTCATGTTCTTTAGACTCTCCATACCCCAAAAGCTACATAAGAAGGCTACCAGTGGATGAAACATATAATTCACCTACAGACTCTTTCATGAAATATTTGGACAGTCACTCCTTTGTGTCCCCTCTTGACTATCCCAAATTGGGGAGACCCTAGAGATGATACTTATGTCCTTATCACAGTGGATGTTACAATGTTGGCAGCTGTTCTAATGACAACTCCTTCATCTCAAAGCTCTTTTATGTATTCCACAAGTTGAAAGTCCAAGCTGCTGGACCACTAAGGTAATATGTGCACATATCCTACACATACTCATTAAGGCTGCTCAAATATTTAGCTCACATTGTAGAGTTTCAAACAAGATGTCCCTGTTGAACTGTACCAAGCTATCAGCCAGATGAATGGACATATCAAGGACTAAGCTAATGTCCAAACTTGCAACAGTATCCACCATGACAAACTATATGCTGTCACTGCATTTCATTTGTCTCTTTAAACTGCTATTTTGTGGCTTGATGCTTGCATTGTGGCTGAAAAGGGCCCTTGAATCAGCCTAGCTACCCAGCAAATAAATAATAAATGACGTGGGTATATTATAATACTCCAAAGGTTCCACCAGGGCAGTGGGATAAAGCACTGTGTAGGATACTAAAGTGAACTCTATGAATGCCCCATTCCAGGGATCAGTCTTGTTTAGTCTGGAAATCAAGGCACACACAGAAAACAGAGAAAAGAGTAAGGCAGTTATAGCTGTTGAGGTTTAATGTTCAGTCTTCTCCCTGCACATTTTCAGGAGTTTAGAGGCAGTCTCACCAAATGTGATTTAAGTGGAAGCAACAAAAAAAAAAGAAGCAAAACTCAGAGAATCAGAATCACCAGGAGCACTAAGGCAATGGGTTTTGGTAGGCTGTTGGCATGTGTAGGCCACTTACTGGTGATCATTAGCAGCTCTGAGTCCTTATAGATCTACTCTACTCTGTAGACAGTCAGGGATCATTTCTTTCACCATTAGCGAATGTTGAAAATGCAAACTCTGCAGGGTGAGGACAATAATATCTAGGGGTTACAAAGTGCTCTTTCTTTCTACCTCAGTTCCCCACCCCCACCCCACTACACATCTGGCCACATCAAAATAAATTAGTGAAAGCAAAGGTCTGAGGTATCTTGGAACAAAGAGTAATCCAAGTTGTGCCATTAAACAGTTAAAGAGAATGCAAGAAAATCTGAAACTACTACTAGATGCTAGCAGATGTTAGTACAGTATTGCAACATAATAATATACATAGCTTTGTGGTTCTGACTGCATGAATAGCCATGCTTAAATATACATGTGTGTTTCTCAATTTTCAGTAAACTCTCAGTTAACTGGCACCCATGGGGATTGGTAGACTCTGGATAACTGTAGTTTCTGGTTGCTTGACAGTTATTATTAAAAACAGGACTGATTAATACTGTAACCTATACTATTCATTTGGTTTGACTTGTTCTTAAAACTCTTAAAACTATAAAAATGTAAGGTATGTTTCTGCGGGGGGGGGGGGGCAGAAACTACAACACATGAAAATTGTACTGTATTTCTTCATTTTTTTTTCTAATTGCTTGAGTTCCAGTTAACTGAGAGTTTGCTGTATGTGAATTTTCTGAAAAGACGCCAAGCTCAAAATCCCAGTTGGCTGAGTAAGTACTATCCTATCTACCCTTTCTACTTACATATTCCTCTTTCCTTCTTATTATCACTCATGACTAGAATACTCAAATTACATCTTTCCCTCTTTATCTAACTTTCAAGTTCTTTTCCTCCACAAATGCCCCTATCTCCATCTACCATTTTAATGATCAAAGTACTGGCACTTTGGAATCTATGATATTGCTACTGCTTTGGAACACTCAACAGATTAAACTGCTTTTGACATTTAATGTTTTGTATGGCAATATTTTTAACTCATTGAAAGATGTGTATATTTTTGTATGTATGTATGTCTATCTGCAATCAGAAAAAAATTTACCTGACATATCTTTTGTCTAATGTGCTTTGATATATATATATATATATATATATATATATATAAAATACATATATGTATATATATATATATATATATATATATATATATACTTTTTTGTTATAAAGCTATTCTTCCTGGACTTCTGCTGAAAAGGGTTCTAGTATGGCTTAGTTCGACAATCCTGGTAAACAAATGCAATAAATAAATAATTAAGTAAATAAATACATAAATAAATAAATAAATACATACATACATACATACATACATAATGGATATGATAACGCTGCTTATTTAAGTAATGAAATCATATTAAGGGTGGGGGTGCAGAAGTGACCTTTCAGTTGATTTCCATTCAGATTTCTGATAATAGCCAATGATCTGCTGTAAGAACACCTCTAGTGTGCCTTACAAAGAATACAAAGCTGGCTATTTTTAGAAAATGTTATATATATTAAACTAAGCGATTATGCTTCAGTATTCAGCTGGAATAACTGTGAGCTGATGGTTATTGATATAGATCTGATGGGCAAACTTCCTAATGCAATGTATGTCCCAAACAATGCAAATAATAATGAGGTATCATCTGTCTGGTTACTAGCATGTGAGGCAGAAAAGATGAAGATGCTGAAACAGAAACCCAATCTTGTTGCTATGTAGTGTTGATTAATATTTCAAAAATCCCATTTTTGTTTTAATTTAAAGAATCTTGAATGATAGACAACCCATTCGTATTTACATTTAGTGTTGATGACAAGAAACATTTTTTTGCAGCACAGAATATCACAGTCTTTTATCAGCAATAATTAAATAATTAAATTAGCATGCCAGTTGCTTTTTCCAAAGTGTAGCTTCTATTATTTTACCAGCATGCACTGGACATCAGCTCAGAAAGTCTTGTGTTAGTTGTTCACTTTTATACTGATTCATGTGGATAGAAGAATTTAATCACAAATTCTCTGCTTCATTCAAATGTGTATGTCATTGATGTAGTATAGCTTTAGAGGAACTAATTGAGTTGCTATACCTTTCACAGTAGAAGGAAACATCTTCATTCCCAAATGTGGTTTAAGGTGCCATGAGTTGCCAGATTGCACTTAATTTTAGATAAGAAGCATACAGAACAAATTCCCAGTCATGTCAGTATGACCTGGAGAGGAAAAACAACACAAACATTAGTCTTGATGCTAATAGATAAAATACGTATATTGTTGTTTGTTTCTCTACTTGTGTGAACTTTGCATCTTGGTGGGATGGTGGCACTGCTGTATCTTTGAAGGAAAAGACTCGTGTTCCTCAGCTACACTAACTGCATGATCCTTATGCTATTTAGCTCCTGTAGTTGCCACCAGTCTGTCAGTTAGTTTCCTCCCCAAACAAGCAACAAATTCTCCTTCATGTTGTATTGCTGGTGGTCTATATTTACATAAGGAGATTTTCTGTGTCTGACCATGGAAGGAATAGTTTCCTAAGCTCACCGTCGCACATAGTTTTATGAATATCCCATCATATATAATACAGAACATGGCAGCTAGCTACATTCTTGTGAAATAGTCTCACTAAAAACACTTTTTGTAAACCAAAACTAAAGCTTTATTTGCAGGAAGAAAGCCTACCCCTCTATCCCCGGCAGGTGGGGTACTTTTACACACCCATAACTTCTATATACTAACTCCAGGGTCAGTCAGCAGTGGGAAAAGGGCAAAGTCAGATTTATCAGTGAGAAACTGTCCTTTGCAGAAATCAGTGAGTTCAGACAAATGTGTGTTTGTGTGCAGCTTTATACATATGAATCATAAGTGCAAGGATACCTTCCCTATATTTATATTTTGTATATATTTGTTTCTTAAATATAAGTATGCTTCTTATACAGTTATAAATCTCTGACCAGAACTTGTCAGAAATTTGGGATACATGGGTAGGCTTAATAAGGCCCTAGTGGTCACTGGCATAGTACACACATATGAACCTATATCATATCACTGTATGGCTATCACACCTAGATTACTACTGGACATATCACTGTATGGCTATCACACCTATGAACTTATATTATTGGACATATCACTGTATGGCTATCACACCTATGAACTTATATTACTGGACATATCACTGTATGGCTATCACACCTATGAACTTATATTATTGGACATATCACTGTATGGTTATCACACCTATGAACTTATATTATTGGACATATCACTGTATGACTATCACACCTATGAACTTATATTATTGGACATATCACTGTATGACTATCACACCTATGAACTTATATTATTGGACATATCACTGTATGACTATCACACCTATGAACTTATATTATTGGACATATCACTGTATGACTATCACACCTATGAACTTATATTATTGGACATATCACTGTATGACTATCACACCTATGAACTTATATTATTGGACATATCACTGTATGACTATCACACCTATGAACTTATATTATTGGACATATCACTGTATGGCTATCACACCTATGAATTTATATTATTGGACATATCACTGTAAGACTATCACACCTATGAACTTATATTATTGGACATATCACTGTATGGCTATCACACCTATGAACTTATATTATTGGACATATCACTGTATGGTTATCACACCTATGAACTTATAATACTGGACATATCACTGTATGGCTATCACACCTATGAAGTTATATTATTGGACATATCACTGTATGGCTATCACACCTATGAACTTATATTATTGGACATATCACTGTATGACTATCACACCTATGAACTTATATTACTGGACATATCACTGTATGACTATCACACCTATGAACTTATATTATTGGAAATATCACTGTATGGTTATCACACCTATGAACTTATATTATTGGACATATCACTGTATGGTTATCACACCTATGAACTTATATTATTGGACATATCACTCTGTGGCTATGATACCTTTGTCAGTTCATGGTTGTATGCATTTCATCATTTCCTAAATTAAGCATAGCTGTATATTCATGTGGCAGACCTATCTGTGTTACTGCAACATATACTATGGCTATGTGATTTATAGCAATACATGCATTTTTCACAGTCTATCCAGTGCTGTTTCTGAATCATACAGGGCTCTGGTGTTTGTGGTTTCCTCCATATCTTAGCTCAACATATCAGAAAACATTTAGGAATTTGTCTTTATTCCCTGCAATAGGGATGCAAAAATAGATAATGCCTAATCTATCCCATAGTTCTCATGTGAGCATGAACACAATTAAAAAACTGGAGAGTGATTCTTTTCCTCCGCCATGATGCTTAAGAGGAAGAATTACATCCGAGTGATTTTTCCAGCCACAGATAAAATAATGAGACAGAATAGTGTCTCTTAGTTCCTAGCTATTGTAGGCATGGTGCTGAATAAAATATACAGCAATCTTGTTATTGGTGGGGCTTTGTAGCAGCTTACAAAAATGCACATAAATACTAATTGACTATATTATGGAAAGAAATGAAACAGTGTAATATTCAACTAAGGATAGCAATAACTGAAAAATACTGACACATCTGGCATCTTTCTGTTAGTTATTCATGATTATACATTTTGCACTGGACACAAGCCATAAAATCATCATGTTTAACCTAAGAGTAAAATCATTCAGAGTTTTATATAACATCTGTTCCACAATTTACTATTACAAATTATAATGCAGTAAATAATCTTACTTAGACGGTGATGGTGTTCTTAATGACTCCAGTAAATTTGCTGAGGATACTATCAATTATTTTATGTTATTACTAACTGCTGCATTGGTTAACACATAATATTAAAACACAAATGTGTTGGTGAATTAAAAAAATGGCGGAATCACAAAATTAATAATATATGTATAGCAGTTATTAAGCTTTCAAAAATGACTCTGGTCACAAAAATAAGATTTCTTTAAATATAGTACCAGTATTAATTAATTTTTTAATACGCCTTTCCAGATGTAGCTACAAACTCAGCTTAATGCCAAGAAATAACAGCAATAAGTGGGATGGAGTGATTAGGATGCTGTCATGTTAGCAGCAGATTTCTCCTGCTCTGCTATTTTATTTTATTTCTAATAGGAAATTATATTTCTAAGTTTTCCTATTCATTTTTATCAAACACTACTAATTTGAATCATCCTGAAGGATAATATCAATCACAAAAGTTTCTTCATATACAGATATTTTCCTGTCAAATTTTTATCTTGAAAATCTCTTCATTTATAATCTGGAATGAGTCACACAAAACTAAGCTCCCAGGACTCATCTCTCAAAAAGGAACTTCAGTTTGTTCTTACCAGCATTCAAAAACTCTCTTTGAAGATGGACAAAACGGACAACAAATGTGATATTTTAAAGAAAAATGTTCCAAACAAATGGAATAAATACAAGAGTCTTTAAACCAGCACATATACTGGGGATAGAGGATGTCTTAAATGACATGGAAGGGAGACTGTCTGAAGATGAAAACAACACAGAATTCTTACTGAAACAAAATATCTTACTTTTAAACCAAATAGATGACCTAGAAAACAGATCTCAGAGAAACAACATCTGAATCTTTGACTTACCTGAAAAGTTGAAGGGGGGGTATGACAAACTTTTTAACATCCTGGCTCCCTAAAATCCTTGATTTACCTGAAGATATGTCATTTGGCAAAGCACACAAGTCCTTGGTTGTTTCCTCTTCTAAAAATAACTCAGATCCAAGATCTACTATTGTAAGATTTTTTCTGCACAGGACAAAGATATAATCTTAAAAACAATTTGGAGAACATACAGAATAAAAATAATACGACTTGATAATGATTATTCCTCTGCTGTTATGTCCAAGAGGAAATGCTTACTACCTTTAATAAGAGAACTTAAAAAAAAAACAGAGTAAATTTAATTTGCTTTTTCCAGCCAGACTACAGGCATTTTTCTCAGATTAAACCAAAATCTTTGAAGACATAGACAGTGGCATGGTGTTCTTGAAATCAAATAATGTAATAGATCAAATAGGGGATATGGACTGGAATAACAGTTCTTTGAAGAGAAAAGCTGAAAGAAATAACAGGAAGGTGAATAAAAGGAAGAAGAAACTAAAAAAAAAAGTAACTCTATTTATTGTCAGATATTAACCAACTAGTTATACAATTTTGCTTGTTCAGTAATAACATCATATGTTTTCCTTTAATATGAATATAATCAAAAGGAAGTCCGGCTGCATCCTTCATTAAGGTAATTTATTTATCTCTTTATTATTTTTTTTCTTTAGTTTAATTAAATTAATAACTTTTATTATTAAAAAGCTTATAGATTATCCTTACATTGGTGTGGGTTCTGCATGCAGGCTCTTTTTATATTTATACATATATACATATACATATTTTTCTTTTATTTTTCTTTCTCTTCTTGTTATATCTTTTCTCTATTTTATGGCTGTCATTGGTTTTTGCTCATATTTCTTAGCTTCATATATAAAATTACAAACTACAGGACTTTTAAACGTGTTCTATATTAGTTGATGTGGTTACCTGCCAAGTATGCTATATATTCATCGCTGGAATAGTGGGAAGATGTGGGGATGGAAGAAATGAACTATGAGCGTGCATTCTGATGCTTTTTTGTTATATATCTGCTTTGTCTTGAGGTGGTTTGTGAGGTGAATGGGCTCTAAATGCTTCTACTTGAATTCCTTTTCTATCAATTTGTTCATCCTGGTTACATGTTAGTTACATGTACTGGAGGTTACTTTGGCATCCTGTTTTTTCATTTTGCATTTCTGCTCTTTTTTTGTGATGTGGCTGTGTATAGGGTTAGATTCTCATTGTTTCATTACATTGGTGAACAGTGGTGTTAGTTGTATTATGAGATGCCAACTGCAAAGATTGAGATTTCTACAAGCAAGCAAGCTGATTTGCTTTAGTGGTGGTTGGTGCTTAATGGCTCTAACTGATTATCTGAGCTGTTACCACGAGCTCTTGCTTTACAAAATAAGTTAAAGCTTCATTTTTTCCTTCCTCATTCTGTTGTTTTGCTATTCCAAGGTCAAGAGCTTGTTAAAGTCTTATAATGGGCTTTAGATCTTCTGCGAATATCCTGTGACCACAACTAGACTTGTGTGGTCTTCGCATCTAACGTTGCCGTCTGTAGGTCTGTAATATTTGTTAGATTTAAAGTCACAGTAGCATTTATTCTATTTTAATGATACTTTTGAAGAAATATTATTTCATTCGCAATGTCATGCTTTTCAAATGATTTGACATGCATTACATGATATAATGAAGCCTGTTATCTGCAAATATAAAGATAACATTATTTATGAATATGTTGTGCTAAAATTTTTTGTATTAGTCAGAACTTAAAAAAATGTTTCAGAATGTAAGATATACAAACAAGACTAGTTTACTTTATATAGATTAAATAATTGACTTAAGGAACACAACTACTACATTCAGTAGATAATAAAAGTGCTCTAGTTATAAACAATGATGCTACTATAATTACATATTTCTATTTTACAGTGCTTAGTACTTAATATTTTAGAAAACCCCATGTAAGGTTTATGGGCACAAAACTTTTTTTCTTGTATTAGTTATTACTTACAAATTAACTATCATTAGTAGGATGTTATATATGTACAGAATATAACTAAAATCCTTTGTTAACATTCTTTAGTTCTCACAACTAATATGAGAGTTTTTTTGAATTTATATTTTGTTTATTTTATATTTTTTATGCTAGAAAATATTATTATAATTATAGCAGAGAAGATGTTGGACTCTTATCATTATTTCTTTTTTGATGGGTGGGAATGTTTAGATAGTTTCACTATTCAAACAAGGAGTTTTAGACTCCATGTGGGGTTTGAAAGACTGTAAATAAATGTTTACATTTAATGAAAGCAAATGTATATCTTTGGGTGTCTGCTACTGCTTTCTTTGCATCTATACTCGGTTAATTTATTAATGAATATATATTTCTGTATGAGGTAGCTATAATAAGAGAAGTGATTCAAAGATATATTTACTATCTAGAATTTATGAAAAATCTTTATGTAAAACCACTACTTCAACTTCATGTCTTGCTTTAAATGCATATATTTAGACATCAATGGCTTAAACAATGGTTGCAACAGAAGGAATTTAAATAGATTTTTAAGACTTTTTAAATCCCGGATTATTTTTTTGCAAGAGTCTCACGTATTATGAATTGACAAACTTAATACTAAAACACACACTGTATTATCTATCTCTCATTATAATCCGAAAAAATGATGCGTAGCAATATTATGAAAAAATACCATAGTTATTCCTAAGATAGTTCACTCTTATAAAGATGATAAAGGTATATTATATTCTGTAACATTAGAAATTAATAGAAAATAGTATAGCTTTATCAATGTATATTAATTTCCTGGAACAGGAATTAGGACTGTTAAACAACAATTGGACCAAGTTGTTCACATTACAAAAGGCAGCATTGTATTAGCAGGAACATTAATTGTATATTAAAATATGATGATTCTAATTCTCATTATTCACATAGACATGGAACACAGGCTAGAATTGACAGAATATACATATCAACTGAATTAATAAATAGAGTAGATAAGGTTAAGGTTATAACATGTCCACTCTCAGACCATAATTCTATAACATTTGAATTAATTTTAAAACAAAATTATAATAATCCTATAAAACGCATACCTGCTTATATAATTTGAAAGTTTTCCAGCAATACTTTCTAAAAAAATGTACTTAATAATTATATGAATGACACATCTATGATATATTTGTGGGATGCTTTAAAAGCATACTTATGTGGCAGAATTATATTATGGTATACTTCAAAGATAAATAAATTACTAATAGAACTGCAAGAACAGATGGATGAATTAAAATTAGTTAATCAAAAAACAAATACAAATATGTTAACATAGATAAATTGAATGGTAAATACTTAGAAATCTTAAATCATAAAATTATGATCAATCTGGAAAGGATTAAAATAAATAAACACTCAGTTAACCCTTAATACATGCATAAGCTAGCTATCAGAACTAACATATATAATGACACTAATCATATTAAGGAAATATATTCCTCTTCAAAAAAAAAAAGAAAGTCACTAAATTAGAGGATATTTAAAAAAAAATTAGAGATTACTTTATGACAATAAATGAAAATACTTATTTAATGGACTCTCAAGAGAAAATGAAAAAAATCATTAAGAAATATACTAAGAAAAAATTAACTATGTACCAAATTAATCTTATTGACAGACCTATTTTAAATTCTGAATTAAAAGATCAAATAAAAAAAAGATAAAAATAAACAAAGCTCCTGATAATGACAGCATAATTCCTGATCTTTATAAGTTAATCCCAAAAGAAGCTCTGAACATACTGCTTAACATTTTCAAAATAATAACAAATTTAGAAAGTGCCCCCTCCCCCCGGAAATACTCCCTTATTTACCCAATCTTAAAATCAGATAAAGACCCTATAAAACATTTTTCTTATAGACCAATTTCTTTGTAAAACATAAACTACAAATTGCTTATGTCTATACACGCTGATAGATTTAAACAGTTTCTTCTACTTCTGATTGATGATTACCAAACTGGTTTTATCTTAAATAGAATTTCCTATGAGAATATTAAAAGAATCTTATCTTTAGCTGACTTTGCAAATAAAACAAAAGAAAACTTAACTATAGTAAATCTAGATATTAATAGTGCTTTTGATTCAGCCACTTGGAATTATCTCTCAAAGGTACTTGAAGAAAGTAACTTCTCAGACAAATTTATATAGCTTATTGATCTTCTATATATTAACTCTTACATGTATATCAAAATAGGTTCATTCTCTTTGGAATCAATTAAAATTTGCAAAGGAACTAAACAAGAATGCCCACTTTCACATTTACTTTTTACATTACTTATAGAACCATTTGTTAATATAATAAGATCACATACAGACATCAAAGGTGTTCATATAGATTAGAATTTAACAGTTAAAATGCAGTTGTTTGCAAATGATATTCTTCTCACAATAAATGAATATAATAACACACCCTTGACCCTCCTTATTCTAATGGAAACCTTTCAGTAGAAATCTGTACTCACTTTTAATGAAGATAAAACAAAAATAAAACCTGGACCCACAGCTAAACCTGGAATATTCATGAACTATTCAAAGGGCTAACTTCCTGCTATTAAGTGAGAACCTGGCAAAATTTCAAGCCTGATAAATCATGAGAACACTGCTGCCTATGCAGAACTGTTCACAGTAACCATGTACAAGGTGTTAATAGCTGCATAGAAGCAGCTGTATCCACCAGGAAGAAGTACAGAGCTAACTCAAAATACAAGCCACCCTGGTGGAATCACAAAATCAATTGGATGTATAACAGGAGGAAGAAAATAATGGCAAAAATTAGGAGGTGCAGCACCTATGAGGATAAAATCACTCTCATTAAACTAAACAAACAACTCAGAGGACAAATACAGTCTACCAAAGCCAAATCTGAGGTAAGTTTGGCCTCTTAGGCCAAGGCCAGCCACAAAGCATTCTTTAGCTATGTCCGCAGCCTCAAAGGCAATACCAATTTTGCACAGAGCTCATTGTAAATGGAGCCACCTATACTGAGCCAGAAGATATAGCAAACCTCCTGGCTGATAAATTCATCTCCAACTTGACCCCTCTCTCTCCCCCTCAGCCTTCCCTCAGGAATTATCATCAAATATAATTCCCCCTACTATCACTAGGGAACAGGTCCTTAATGCTCTCTAAGACCAAGAACACTACATCAATGGGCCAAGACAATATCACAGGATGCCTTCTAAATAGCATGAAACATGATCTATAGGAGCATCTGGAATTACTATTTAACTGAGGCTCAAAACAGGCTTTGTGCCTCACAAATGGAGAAAGGCAACATTTATCGCTCTGCACAAAGGTAGGCCATCTACAGACCCTGGAAACTACAGACCCATAAGTCTCACCAGTCATATATGTAAAGCCACAGAAAGAATTATCATGGAAATGATCAATAGAGATATAGTAAACCTCCACACACTGGACCCAACCCAGTTTGGTTTTGTCAAGGGCAGATCATACCTATTCAACCTGGTGGACTTCTTTAAGAAGGTCATCAAAGCAATGAACAAGGGCAAAATTGTTCACACTGCCTAACTTGACCTGGCCAAGGCATTTCTCAAGAAGTTAGGTACAAACCCATATGTCACCCAGTGGATAGCCAAATGGCTCACAGACAGGACCCAGGAAGATAGAATTGGGGAGTCCACCTCTACAAAGTGGCCAGTCACAAGTGGAGTCCCTCAGGAATCAGTCCTTGGACCACTTCTTTTTGGCATTTACTTCTCAGAAGTCAAGGCCAATGTCAGTGTCTCTGGCTGACTAAATTTGCAGATGATTACAAATTAAGATGACTCTCACACTGACACACATGTTTTGCAGGAGGGACTGACTCAGACAAACAACTGGTGTCAAAGCCATGGACTAAAACTAAATGCCATTTAATGCATAATAGTATCCTTTGGGAAGTCACCCATCCATGGTAACTATCATATTGACAACACGGCCCTTAGAGTTGACTCAGTAGTCAGGGACTTAGGGACACACATAGATAGTAATCTAGCCTTTGACAATCACGTGTCTGCAGTGGTGATGAAATCATTCTATGTTGCACAACTTATAAACAAAGTCATGGCATCTTAGTCCAAGGAAGTCATTGTTCCACTGTATTCAGCATTCATCATACCTATCTTTGAGTACAGTGCCCCCTTTGGTATGTACCTAACCAGGCATATCCAACAATTGGCATGTCCACAGAGGTTCCTCACTAAAAGAATACAGGGCATAAGTAAAATGTCCTATGCAGACCACCTCAAAGTCCTATCCCTGTATTCTGTCTCCTACATGATTTTGAGGGGAGAGCTCTGCCTGACATACAAGCATTGTCAGACCTAACCCTGATGAACCTCCTGCATATCCAGAAAACAAACAAAGAATTACCCATTCTGAAGACTTAAACCTTGCCTGTGATATAAATAGGACCTGCTGAAGAGATAGGTATGTATCCCAGAGACTACCCCATTTATGGAACAGGCTCCCCACTCATGTAAAGCAGAGTTCCTCCCTAACCCAATTCAAGTGCAACTTGGGCAATTGGATGGGAAACCAGAAATTCATCCCTGGTTTGGCACCTATGTCTCTAATAGTTATCAAGGTTATCAAGGATATCAGAACTTATCAGAGATTTGGGATGCATGGCTAGGCTTAAAAAGGCCCTTGTGGTCATTAGCCTAGTAAACACCTATGAACCTATGAACCTATAAATTATATTATTAATGACATGGTGGAAGGTTTTAATAAATATATAGTCCGAGAAAAATGGTTAAATTATTTGGGAATAACTATCACTGAAAACATTAACCATATAACAGATATCAATTATAATAGTAGCCTAACAACAGTAGTCCAAGGTATAAGGCACAACAAAAGTCCCAGTATGACCAAAAAAAGTTTAATACAAAACAAGTAGCACTCCAGCACCATGGCTTAACATAAGCCTTCAAGGAGTCAATCTCTCCTTACTACTTAAAGGCTTATGTTAAGCCGAGGCGCTAGAGTGTTATTTTGTACTACTTGTTTTGTATTAAACATTTTTGGTCATACTGGGACTTTTGTTGTTCTTTATAATAGTAGCCTGTCATCTATAGAATATCTCATAAATAAGTAGAAGAGATATTTTTACTATGGATGAGAAACTTTTCATAATTAAAGTGATTATTATTCCAAAAATCTTATATATAGTGGAATCACTATCTTAACCTCATTCTAAAACTTTTATAAAAAAGTTTAATTCTTTAATTTTAAGATTCTTGTAGTATCCTAATAAACCTAGGATAGTTTTAAGTCATCATATTAGAGATTGGTCCTTTGGAGGTATTGGGTTACCAGATTTAGAATTATATTCCTTATCATCTATTATCAAAACAATAATTCTATGGTCAAATAGTTCTTATACTGCTAAATGGAAAGACATCTAAGGAAAACTTTGGACTCAATCAAACTTCTCAAGACATTTTAATCAGTATTTAACTTAAAATAATTATCTGTACTGGTTATTAAAAAATATTTCATGAATAACCTTAATCAAACAGATAACTTTGATAATATTACTATTATAGTGAATGGTTTATGAAGTTTCATTTCTAGAAATCCAATGTATAAAGCATGTCTTTCTTATATATCTAATAATTTATACTCAGAATAATATTTCTTCTTTAAATCTATCCATAATGACTACTTTGGAAGAAAATAATCTGATATATTGGACCCAGCTATTAAGTAAAGAAAGTCTGTATTCTGCCCAATATATAATTAAAAGGTTTAATATAGCTGAAGATTTATGGCTGCATGTATAAAACTGTAGACAAATTGTAGAACACAGAATTGAAGCTATGCAACCATCAATGAGAAAATTTGTTCCTAATTTCATTGAATGTTTAATTATTTTGGTGAAACAGAAAATATCTGGGAAAAGCCTCATACAAAATTTATAAAATTACAATATATTAAAGAAAACAATTGGAACTATTTTAAAAATATAAACAACAAACTTCCTAATGATGAGGCTAAAATACTATTCCCATTATCATCCAAATAAACCATCCCCCAGATTCTCAAAAGCTTGCACGGAGTGCAAGATTGGTGCAGGAGCCCACGCAGGCAATATGTTTGCCGTGCAATCCAGGAACAGCCTGCAGGGGTGTGTATGAGTGCTCCTGCACTAATCTTGCATGGACTAGGCCCTGGTATGCAAATCACGGGTCTATATTAGATGCTCGACCACTTAAATGTTCGAATCTCTAAAGGTCGACCTTTAGAGATCAAACAGTTAAGCGATCGAAATTTTACAAAAATTAAAAAAAAATACACAATAGAAAAAAAACTAAAGGGTTTAAGCAGGGGGGCAAGCCCCCCTGCACCCCCCACTTGGGGGGCTGTACCCTCACACACCCCTACTTTGATATACCAACTCCAAGATCATGTTACAGTATAGGGAATGGGAAATATCCCATTTCTGAACTGTAGTTCACTGAAGTGCGATCTTGGAGCTGGTATATTTAAGTAGTGGGGGGTGTGGAGGGTGCAGGGGGGCTTGCCCCCCTGCCTAAACCCTTTCTACATGTTTGTTTGTTTTTTTATATATGTTTTTACTATTTATAATGTTTAAGTGTTCAATCTGTAAAGGTCAACCTTTACAGATTCGAACATTTAAGCATTCGGTCTAGTAATATAGACCCCAAATCACCCCATTTCCAGGTGAAATCCATGCAAATGAGGTGATTTTACAATCCAGGAAGCTTGCAACAGTCCGTACAAGACTAGTGCTATCTGCAAAAATGTACTCGGTTGGTAACCAAGTACATTTCTGCAAAATCCAAAACAGAGCTATGACAGCTCCAAACAAAGGCTGCATATCATTGAGGAATCATGCCAATGGCCAAGTATAAGGCCATTGGCATTGCAAACAATAAAAAAAAATTTAAAAAAAAATAAACTTTTATTTTTTTTTAGCTGATCTTGGTTGTTTAAGCATAGGGCAGTGGCGCACAAATGGGATCAGGGGGAAAATAAGAAAATAAACCTAAAATAAGCATACTAACTAAAATCAGTATTCTGCCATGCAAGTCAGTGACAGGCAGAAGACAACCTGGCCAGTGAGTAGTGGTTGCTAAGGGGGCAGGCTGAGTGTGACACATGTAACTATGCATTAGCAGGCAATCCTATGCAAATGAGGGGAAGGATAGTGAATCCCAATTTTCCCCAGCATGTGAGTCAGGTCCCAACAGTGTAAGAGTAGGAATAGTTGGTTGCAAGCCTAGGAGGTAGGTGACATCATGGGTGTGTAGGTCAGGCATACTGTAAGCAGACTGGAGCCCTGTGACTCGGGTTTGCTCCTAGCTTAGTACAACTAAGCTAGGGGGTGTGTCTAAACCTGCCTAGTACTCTTTACAAAGTGTAAGCAGGTTTTACAGGAAGAAAAAAGAAGTTAAACCAGGAAATAGCAGCAGTGTGCACATTTGAGCACTCTGTTTGCACGGTGTGCACACGGGCTTAAAAAGGGAGGCAATGGGAAGAGAAAACAGCAGTAGGAAGGTATTCAAGGAGAACTAGTGTAGCTGGCAGGTGAAATGTATCAGAATCAGGCAGCAGACCAGCCCAGTCCAGAAGACTACTATAAATTAAGCAAACACCTTCCCCTCTGGGTTTTTCCCACACTCTACACCACCGGCATATACAAGCAGGGAAATTTTAACAAACAAACCTACAAAATGAGAAGGGTGGCAGCAGGCAACATAGAACAACATGTGCAAGAAGCTGAGGGTGGTGAGGATGTGAATGCTGCTGAAGAACCCACAGTGAGGAGACGTAGAAGAGTGTACAGACCCAGGGTAACCTACCCAAGGCTACATGAGCTGGAGATTGTGGAGCACTAAAGGAAGGACAGAGACCTCCTACAGCAAATTGCTGAGCTGTGCCAGCCACACCTGACACACCAAACTGACCGAGGGGAACCCATCCCAGTGGATACCAAGGTATATGTAGACCTAGGTATACTAGCCACAGGTATCTCCCAAAGCACAACTGGGGATATAATGGGGATATCACAGGTGCATCCAGAGTATTCTACCAGTTCCTGGATGCCATGTTAGCACATGCCAGTAAGCATGTATATTTCCTCAACACCAGTGAGGTGTTGACCAGCAATATGCATCTCTTCCACTAAATAGCAGAATACCCTGGGGTAGTGGGTACTACAGACTGCACGCACATATGCATCAAAGCACCACCCGGTGAACAGGGTAGGGCCTACATCAACCGCAGGGGCATCCTCTCCATCAACGCCAGGTTGTATGTGATGCCCAGGGCATTATAATGAATGTGTGTGCTGGCTGCCCTGAAAGCTATGATGATTACCATATATGGCATCTGACGCAGCTATAACAGAAATTTGCCAATGTGGACATCCCCTACGGTCACCTAGTGGGGGATGGTGGGTACACACTGGAGCCGTGGCTGATGACACCCATCAGAAATGCACAAACACCTGAACAACAACGCCATAATGAGGCACACGCACATGCCAGACATGTAATAGATTGTGTGTTTGGGATGCTCATTTCACGGTTCCAGTGTCTGGACACATCCAGTGGAGCCTTGCAGTATTCACCAGCTACATGTACCCAAATTGGTATGGCATGTGCTATGCTACACAATATGATCCTGTGGAAACAGCTGCAGCAGGAACAGCATGGGGCAGGGCAACACAGACCCCCACCAATGCCATGGCCTGCACAGGCACAGAGTGATCCAGAGGAAGAACTACCAGAGCCTACCCCAGTAGGCAGAAGGAAGCATGCCCAGTATGCCATGGCCTTGGCAAAGAGGCAACACATAGCACATGCACTGACACAGTAGGGACCCAGGGAATGACACCTCTCTCTGACTCGCAAATACAGTAAAAGGGATGCCAAATATGACACTACCTGTTCTCAACCATGTATAGGGAGTGTACTATGTGCATCCAACATAGGCAGCCCTCCAGCACCATCCGCAAGTCTGGCACACCCTCAAGGTAAGTCAATCAACCTACCAGTTGCCAAATGTTGTAGCTATGGTATGGATGTGAGCATGCAAGGGAATTGGGTGGCTGATTGTTATGGCAGCAGACAGTAGACACCCATAGTGGCACCATGATATCTGTAACACATACTGGAGTCACCACAGTATCCAGCACTACACAGGGTGACAAAATCCACTGCAGGAAATGTGCTGAGTGACATGTGCGTCCGTATGACCCACACATGCCAGTCAGGATGGTTCACATACCCAACAACAGTCTCAGCCAGCAGGACAGGTGTAGACAAACCCAAACAGAGCCTGTGCCATGGCCCCAAAATGATGGCTATGGTTAACCTCCCCCCAGGCCTACACAGACAGACTACAGCAGGGCAGGCAGTGAGATGTAAGTTCTGAAGGGTAAGAAGTCAGACAATAATATGTAGGGCAATCAAAGCCATGATCTGTAGTACACTGGTATGCCTCTAGTCAGCATGATAGTTAGCAATACAGAATGAAATGGAGTATCTGACATATCAGTACAGTCATAGCAAATGTGTACAAGTTTTACATGTGCCCCCCACATCCTACATAGTAATGTATTAACAGTCAGGTGTGCCCCTCAACTCTGTGTAGAAATGTAGAAACAGTCTGGTGTGCCCCCCCCCATCCTACATAGTAATGTAATAACAGTCAGGTGTGCCCCCCAACCTTGTGTAGAGATGTAGAAATAGTCTGGTGTGCCCCCCCATCCTACATAGTAATGTAATAACAGTCAGGTGTACCCCGCAACCCTGTGTAGAAATGTAGAAATAGTCAGGTGTGCCTCCCCCCCATCCTACATAGTAATGTAATAACAGTCTGGTGTGCCTCCCACTCCTGTGTAATAATGTAGAAACAGTCAGGTGTGCCTCCTGCTATGCAGAAATGTAGTAACAGTCAAAGCCATATGATTGATGGATACCCTGCAGAGACAGCATGCTACCTGTCAGTGTACAACACAAAGGTCAGCACTGCAACACAAACTACTTGGACATGATCCACACATTCAATACAGATGGCCATACTGGGCATGCTCACACACTCAGAGAAATGAAGGCAATGTCAGGCAACAACATACTGAAAGGTCATACTGGGCATGCTCACACACAAACACATGAAGTCCATGACTGCAAACACCAGTGGACCAAACATATCTGTCAGTTGCAGTTGTTAATGCAGACACTCATCAGTATGTACCACTCATGGCTTGCACACACAGTGGATAGGAATACAGACATGTATGTCAGGACAACACACTATAATAAGCCAAATGTAGACATACATAGATGCGTGGAAGAGGGTGACTGTGAAAAGGAGGCATCCAGGCCTGTCCCACCCAGCACACTGCCAAAAGACCCCAAACACATGAGCTGCAGATGTCACTCACTGCAGCTACTAGCCACCAGTATCTGTCAGCATTACAGACTATGTGGTGCATGTGCCAGCTGTGCAACATGACTGTACAAGGAATAGTCATCTAGCAGCTGTATACATGTACCTGTGACATATGACCCCGTGTGTTCCAGCATGTGGCGTGTCAACCCCTAGATGAATATGTTATGGCCCATGCACACACCGCCCGCCCTATAGCCCTACTATGATAAGCCTGCTGAGGTCATCCAATGTGAAATACACCTATGGGAGAGTTGTAGCCCAGTAATCACCATGGTGTGTCCCATAACTGCATACTGCTGTAGTGTGATAAACTAGTTAGATAGGAGTTTTAACCCCAGACTTGGCAACTGTGTTTGTGTACATGTCTGTCTCTGACTGTGTAGAAAGCAATGCTTTTTAGGGTATTCACACTCCTTACAATTCATATCCTCAACTTTGGCAAGGCTGCTGATGTCACCCATCTAGAAATACACCTCTGGGAAGGTTGTAGCCCAGTAATCTCTGTAGTGCATCCTGTAATTGCATACTGCTATAGTGTGGTAAAGTAATTAGGTAGGTGTTCTCACCTCAGACTTGGCCACTGTTTGTGTACATGTCTGTCTGTCTCTGACTGTGTAGAACGCAATGCTTTTTAGGGTACTCCCACTCCTTAAAATTCATATACTCAACTTTGGCAAGGCTGCTGATGTCACCCACCTAGACATACACCTCTGGGAAAATTATAGCCCAGTAATCAGTTCTGGATTTTTTGTGTGTGTTTCAATGTCTGTGCATAGAGCAATGCATTATAGGTTAGTTACACTCATTACATTTTAAATGGCCTTCTTTGGCAATCCTGCTGATACCATTCATTCTGAAATACACCTTTGGGGAAGGAGTTCTTTAGTAATCCCCGTGGTGTGTCCTATAACAGTTCCATGCTGTAGTGTGATATCGACCTCTGTTAGGAGTTCTATACACGTGTCTGTTATGGATGTTTTGTGTGTGTCTCACTGTCTGTGTAGTGAGCAATGCATTTTAGGCTAGTTACCCACAGTACATTTCAAATGGCCTACTTTGGCAATCCTGCTGATGTCATTCATTGTGAAATACACCTTTGGGAAAGGTGCTTTCTAGTTATCCCTGTAGCGCATCCTGTAACAGCTCTCTGCTGTAGTGTTATATAGACCACTGTTAGGGGTTCTATACCCACACATGTTGGTTGTGGATGCTTTATGTGTGCCTCACTGTCTGTGTAGTGAGCAATGCATTTTAGGCTAGTCACACACAGCACATGTCAAATGGCCTACTTTGGCAATCCTGCTGATGTCATACATTGTGAAATGCACCTTTGGGGAAGGAGTGATCTAGTAATCCCTGTGGTGTGTCCTGTAACAGCTCCATGTTGTAGTATGATGTAGACCTCTGCTAGGGGTTCTATACCCACACATGGTGGTTGTGGATATTTTGTGTGTCTCTCACTGTCTGTGTAGGGAGCAATGCATTTTAGGCTAGTCACACTCATTACAATTTGAATGCCCTACTATGGCAATCCTGCTGATGTCATCCAATGTGATCTACACCTTTGGGGAAAGGTTACTCCAGTAATCTCCATGGTGTGTAATACAACTGCATAGTGCTGTAATGTAATAAACAAGTTAAGTATGGGTTCTATTCCCAGACATGATGGGTGTGTGTGTGTGTGTTTGTAACAATACCTGTGTGGAGCTGATTGTGAGTGTGTGACACCAGTGGTCAATGCGGAGTGGGTTTTGCATATTTCTTATATGGTAGCCCTACTATATATCACAATGTCCACCATACAGGGATAACAGATGTGAAATAGCTGAGAGACGGTGGTGCAAAGCCATACCCATACATGTGACATCAAGGCCAAGCAATCATAGTTAGCAACCCCAGTATTACCCAGACCACACTCTCAACCCATGTCTCATACACACACACACACACACACACACACACACACACACACACACACATACCTAGGCAACAGCCAATATATGGGTAGTACACTGCATATTGGCCAGTGATGGTAACTACGGGGTGATAGCTGTGGGCTACAGAGGGCATGGCATCCTATTCATCTGTCCAATGTGCACGTACATGCAGACAGTGCACTTTCCCAATGGACACCTAAAACACCTGTGCTGCCTTCACATGTGACCCACAAAGGACATACCATGCCTGACAACATGCCCTGTATTGACAGATGCCACTGATACCAGGGAATGTCATTAGCATGCTATCAATTTAGGTGCAGGGTAAACCTGCTGCCCATTACCAGTTCCCGCCACATGTGGGCAAAACTGGCACATCTGATAATAATCTGTGTTCACACCAGGAGCCAGACACCCCAGGTACAGTTCCACATGTCACTATACATGCATGTGGGAGCTGTACACATCCCAGACACCGTCCATGTCATGGACTAAGGAACTCATACATGACAAGCAATGCACAGCATTGGCCACACACAATAGTCACCCAGGTGACTGGATGGGGGATACAATACCCACCTGTGTGGGCAAATGCAGACACTACAGCCCTGAGCCACAATGCAGACCTTTGTCATGTGGCCTGATGCCAAGGTATACCTATAGTCTAGCCTTGTACAGCCATCTGGCACAGTCAACCACCACACACCCATGCAGACATGCACCCATGCATGTCAGTACTGGCACTCTGTGTGTTTGTGTGTGTGTTGTATGGTGCGTATGTTCACATCCACACTCCTTACAACCCCCATGGGCATACTGAAGCATGCTGTCTGATATCAGGCACCATACCCTTTGCCCATACAACCCCATATGACCTGTGTGGTGCATGTGATACCTGCACAGTGATGTGCTGTAGCAATCCCACTACTGAGTTGTAATCCTGACCATGCCAAGTGTGTCAATGTGTGTGCGTCCCTGTGATAGTGTGGCTGTGTTGATGCTGGCACCTGTTCATGTGGACAGGCATGTGTACGTCACCTACCGTATAACTACCGTATCCCTGTTGCAGATGTCAGTCACCATTACATATATTTTCTGATTGCTCCACAATAGGTAACCATTGTGGTGCAGCCAGTAGCTGCATAGAACTGTGATATCACTACATAGTCATCAGGGGTTTGATATCGTGTGCTGGTAGGTGTGTGACACAAACATGCTTAGGTTTTACTCTCCCACCACTCCCTGACTTGTCTTTGCCTCTGTCTGCCTCTCCCACTCCCTCTCTGTTGGATGTGGAGATCTATAGCTGCTTTGCTTGGCAGCAGCATATGTATTTTAAGTGTTGCTCATGATCAGTTGATGGCCTCTGCATGAATTGCAGCCCTCGCCTAGCTGATTGCATGTGGAACAGCTGTGGTAACATTCCCATAGCCATTGCATGGAAACACACTCCAATATCTAGGAACATCATGTTGGTGTTGGCCCTTTTCATTCACTTTGAGCAGGAACTAGATCTGCTGTTTGGCAAACAGCATCTCAGATGGATTGGGGATTTACCTTTAACAACATACACTGTGGAAACAGGGCAACACACAGGAGGGGGATGTGCCTGACCTGACTACAGACTGTAAGTGCTGCTATACTGCATTTGGAGTACTGTTGGTTTAACAGTGTGTGTGTAGATATGACTGTCCTACATGTCTCAATACCTGCTATGTCAGTTCCATGTTTATGAGAACCCCTCCATCTGCAAGGACATCTGCAGACAGGGCAGTGTGTTTTGCCTTTGGTTTCATGTGTTACCAATGGAGCATCTGTCTGTGGACTGCAGAAGGTAGTGTGAGGATTGCAGCCTGTAGATGGTGAAAGCCATGACAGTTACTGGCTTCTTATCCCTCACAGGACATATGTTGCAACAAACTCTGTTACAACAGTAAATGTGTGAGGTTATCACAGTGGCATGTCATTATTGGCCCTGTGTATGTGCTTCCAACCACAACTCTGTCAACCTGTGTACATATGTCATGCATGAAGTGGTGCATATGTGCTGTACACCATAATTAGTGTCATCATATCTGATAACAAGCCAGTGAGATATCAGACTGCTACACATTATGTACAGTAGGGGTTATATTTGATGACATAACCTAGACATTCTGTGGATGTTTGTACAGTACTGAGGTCTGTGTACTTATGGTGAATGTCAACAGTGTGTGTATTGTTAGTATGTACTTTAGCCTGTGTACAGACTGTGGTAGCTGTCATTGTTCTATGTCCCATCCTATCTGATGTTACATGCTGCTCCACTGTATGGTACAGCATTGGTGTATATGTTTGTAGGGCCATATACACACATGTCCCACACCACAAACAGCCATCAGACCAAACTTTGTAGCATCCCAGCACATGTAGGGTCAGTCTGTGAGTGGCATATATGAGGATGGTGTCGAACAGATAGTCCATATACTGTTATATTATGCTAGCTTAATATATGTGGCTGTGGCTGTGTTCACATTGGTTGTGGTTATGCATTTTCACACAGGTGTATCTTACCCTGTGCTGTGACATGCCTATAGAGCCTGCTATATAAGCAGGTACATGTACATTCCCCTATAGAAGATGTAGGCCAGTGTTGAGTCAGTCTGTCTGTAGCCTGCACAGTGCATTGTTACATGCCTAGCAGCTTAGTGAGATGCCATGTGCAGATACTTGCCAGATTTATTGCTGCCAGGCCTCCCTTAACAGTCATGTATGGTTGACAGAGCAGTGGGATGCTGTACAGATGTATATCAATATTTAGTGGGTGGTATGTGGCCATGGCACCCCTTTACCAGTGGTTATTATGTGTCAGGCCAGACAGGGGTGTGTGAATGCATAACCTATGGTGGCAAATGTATTACAGTCGTTATGTGTTATACCCATCTACATGGCTGCCTACATTCATATTGTCAGGCATGGTACACATGTTTAGCACTAAGGGGTTATGTGTACACCTCTGGACTGTACAGAGTATGTCAGAATGTCCACATATATTGGCCAATATCTCTACTGCAGTCCACAGGGGCATTACGTGCTACCAGCAGTACTTTACTATGATATCCTTAGGATGTCTGTCAGTAGCCAATGGCACACATGTTATAAGCAGATGTGACCTCCAACACACACCATGTCTGTGAAGATAATCCCAATGACAGTAGGAATAGTCTACTAATATACCTGCTATACATACCTGACATCCCCTTGCACTATGACTGTGGGACTATAGAGGCTGGGGTAGGGCTACACTCCATGTCCAGGACATATGGTGGAAATATATGTACATATTATTATCCTGATAGCCATATATAAATATATATATATATATATCTATATATATATATATATATATATATATATATATATATATATCTATATATGTATGTAGATATATATATATATATATATATATATATATATATATATATATATATATATATATATATATATATATGTCTATATATATATATATATATATATATATATATATATATATATATATATATATATACATACATATGTGTAGTACTTCCAATCACCACTGTCATGGCAACCACCTACTCTAACCCCCTACATCATGTGGGTGTGGTCCCTTTACATTACCTGTGTGATGGACATCCTTCCTGTGTGTGGGCATCAGTGTTACAGACAGCAGGTAGCAGTACCTCTTACAGGAGAACCGACACACTCAGGGCAGCTACATATTTGTAGGAGGTTCAGGAACTACAGACAGAGTGTAAGTAGAGTTGTGTTATGCTTTGTATAGTACTTGTGTTACAGGCTGTGTGTATACATACTACTTTACTTTGGAATGCAGTCTGTCTGCATAGCTGTCAACTGTGGGCCTATCCTCTTGGTGGCAAGAGATGTGCCTATCATGTGTTGTCTTTCCACCACACAGGTGCTGTGTCAGATATTTCACTGGCAGTGTGTGTGTGTGTGTGTGTGTGTGTGTTGAGTGCTATCAATATGTGGCTACATCCATTTCTGTTTCTAACCTCATTTCCCTGACTAAGGGTATGTTGCAGACTATCCTGTAACACCAGCAACTTGCTTAGTGTATGGCTACAGTTCTCCACATTTGTGCCTGCGTTCCAGTCTCTGTCCTCCACCTACATACCAAGCTTTGCACATATGACATGCTGTCAGGGGTTGTTCTGTAGTGGGATGTAAGTATATCATACTGCCATTGCTGCCATCAGTCCACTGCTGTTGTATCCTCCACACATACAGTGGGGCTGGAGCCATCTATGTGTGGGCGTCACGTACACAATACATGTCTGCTCTTATGTACTCCAGAGGCCGGTGTATGTAACAGTGGTGTATGGCCCTGTATTATTGAGTCTGGGGGCGGGAGCACCATAAATGACCTAGGTTGTTAAAAAATGTGGTGGTATCAGGAGTGAGCTGCCTTAAGGTATGTGGATGTACAGTACCGTATACTTCAGCTATATTTACATTACGTACATAAATTGGGTTAATGCAAGCCTACTGCCTTCTCCCATACAGATTGTTCTGTTTGTCAGTGTGCATGTGATGGTGTCAGCTATGCCTTGTTACATAACAGTTACAACCCATTTGGTCACATGACATCTTTACCACCTAGTGATTTTGTACAGAGTGTAGGTAGAGGCTGCTGAACTATACACCTGCATTACATACTGTTGATTGTTTGGTATCCTGTGGCCCAGTCTGTCCTCAGTATTGTACAATTTGAAGGGCATGGCCTGGACAGCAACAGCTGTGAAACTTTCCAGACTACTGTATTAGTATTACTGTTTCACAGCTGCATTACTCTGTTTATATGGATGTCAGTGTCTGAACAGCTATATGACATGGCAAATAGAACTGTAATAGTACACAATTAAAGGTAATCCATTTCTGCAAACCTGTGTGTAGTGTTTTCCCTATGACCTCTCTGTGGGTATATGTTGCAGGCAACGATTTTCATTTGTATGGGTGGCCCATACAGTGTCCAGTTGTTATATATATATATATATATATATATATATATATATATCTGTATATCTGTATCTCTGTATCTTTGTCTGTGTATTTGTATCCTGGGGATGTTGATAGCTTCCACATTTTACATTTCCTATGGGAGGCAGACTGTAATGCATGATATGTTACCAATACCAGTCTGACATCATACAGGTGGGAAGTAGTACTGTTTACATCTTGTGCCCATGTTGTGTCAGGTCCTGGTTATGGGATCTCAACACTTTGTTAGAGTATTAAAGGGCGGATGTGTTTGGCTGGGGGGTGGGATGCCTATTCATACAAGACATATAGTGTGTGGGGCCTCTCAACCCCATTAACGGTGCATGTGGACATATGTGTTTTTGTTAATCTGTCATTGCTATCTACAGATGTATGGCCATATATACCTATATATATATATATATATATATATATATATATATATATATATATATATATATACACATCTATGTACGTATATACCTACATAGATATATATCTGCATACACAAATGTAACTTGCTGTATATATGTAGACATATAGGTGTAGACACATATATGTGTTGATGTAGGCATTTGCATAGGTTCATAGGTAGGTACTAGGCTATCAGCCCAAGGGCCTACGTAAGCCTAGCCAACAAGGGTTCCCTGGCTTACGCCACCCAAGAAAGTTATTCTCCTGTGCCACTGTCAAGCAGAGACACAGAAGTGATCCCCGGGGTGTATTTCCTATTTCCCATCCACTCATCAAGATTTTTCTTGAAGAGTGCTAATGTAGAACTTTGCTTGACATAGATGGGTAGCCTGTTCCGGAGTATGAGAAGTCTGTGGGACTGGAATCTATCTCTCCAGCATGTCCTGTTTATTGTGGTGACAAGGTTTAGGTCCCTAGAGTGTGTAGTTTGGAAGGATTGGGATTTCTTTAAGTGTAGCATGTTCAACAGCTCTGAGTTTGACATAGCTTTATATGTTATGCCGAGTTCACCTCGGAGGAGGCCTTATGCTACGGAGTAAAGCTGGAGTTTTTTGAGACGGTCAATGTAGGGCATTTGTTTGAGGTCAGTAATCCTCTTTGTGAGGTACTTCTGTGGCCTTTCCAGCTGCTGCAGATGTCTTGTGAGGTACATTCCAAAAGGGGTGTTGTACTCTATAATGGGTCTAATGAGTGTCGAGTAGAGGGGAACAATGACCTCTTTTTTCCTGGCTGAGAACCCTTTTATGATGAGGTGTGCCACATAGAAGGGCTTCCTGACTACTGTGGCAATCAAAGGAGAGACTACTGTCCACCTGGGTCCCAAGGTCTCTTATCACACATTCAGTGTTAAGTAGATTGCTGCCTATGTGGTAGTTCATGGGTACAGAGTTTTTACCAAAGGGGATGACACTGCACTTTTTGGCATTGAACTTAAGGCCATGGCTCTGACACCAGGCATCTGTCTCAGGGAGGACCTTCTGTAGGATGTCCACATCATTTGGGGACTCGACTATGGCTCCTAGTTTGCAGTCATCTGCAAACTTTATTAGCCAGAGGCCTTCTGGGTTAGCCTGTACTTCATAGAAGTAGATACCAAACAGGAGAGATCCCAGGATGGAACCCTGTGGTACTCCACTTGTCACTGCTTTGAGGTCCGATCTGGAGTCTGCAACTTTTACAGTGTGGGTTCTGTCAATGAGCCATTTGGCAACCCATCTTGTGATGTAGGGATATATACCTAGTTTAGTGAGTTTAGCTATAATTCCAGCATGGGGGATGGTGTCAAAAGCCTTGGGGAGGTCAAGATAGGCTGTGTGAACCACCTTACCCTCATCTATGGCTTTGGTGACTGCCTCAAAGAAGTTGGTCAGGTTCAGTAGGCATGATCTGCCTTTCACAAACCTGAACTGGGTGGGATCCAGAGTTTGGAGGTTACCAATGTCTTTGTTAATGTGTTCCATGATGATACGTTCCATGGCCTTGCAGACCAGGCTTGTCAGGCTAATAGGTTGATAGTTCCTGGGATTAGTGGTGGCTCCCCCTTTGTGGAGTGGGATAACTTGCTGTGTGCCATTCAGTGGGCACAAAGCCTGATGCGAGGCTATTATTGAACATGGTGTTTAAGTGGGGAACCAGTTTGTTCTGAAGTTCATGTAAAACACAGCCTGGGATGTTGTCTGGTCCCATGGATGCTGTGTTTATGGCTTGAGAGAGTTCAGCTTTTACCTGTGTAGTTGTGATTACAAGGACTCTGCATTCTTCCTGTATAAATATGGGCCCTTTAGGAGGTGAAGGGTGGGCAAAGTTAGCACTGAACCTATCTGCCAGGATGTTTTACAATATCAGTTGGCTCTATAATTTTCGTGCCATTGTGCTGTAACTCAGAGCAGATCTGGGTGTTGCAATTGAGATTCTTGACATAGCTATAGAATGCTTTGTGGGTGTCCTTAGAATTAGTTGCGATTTTGTTTTCATAGCTAGCTTTGGAGGATCATATAAGGGATCTCAGCTTCTTACTGAGGCTGACCATGGAGTTCCTCCACTCATGGGATTTTACTCTCTTTTGCAACAGTTTCTTCCTTCTGTTGTACAGTTTGTATATGGCAGGGGACCACCAGATTCGCTTCCTTTTTTTGGAGCATAGCATCTTGCTTCTGTTTGAGATAGCACGATCCATGCACTCATGTAAGTGCTTATAGAGTGCATTTGTGTAGGATTCAGCAGTTGTAGCTGTATTGTCTATCTGCATGGGTGTCATGAAGTTCACCACTTCTCTCTTAAGAAGCATGAAGTTGGCTTTGGAGAAATTTTTTACCGTGGTTTCCTTAATGGGAGGGGGGGGGGGCAGGATGTGAATATCAAGGGTGATTAGCTTATGGTCAGATCAGACCAATAAGGAGTTGACAGGTGTAGAACACCGGTCACTCATGTTGATAATGACTAGGTCTAGGATATTGTTGCCCCTGGTGGGGGTGTGGATAAGTTGATCCAGGGCACTAGAGTTTAAGTCACCCATTGTTAGGGTGTTTGGTTGAATCCTAATATTTTCCAGTACATCAAGAAAAGAGGAGTGGGAATCCTGGAGCATGGTGGGGGATCTGTAGTAAACTACAATTTGGATTTCAGTTTTGCCAAGAGTTAGTTGCACT
>NC_056731.1:1160870002-1160957502 GCF_019279795.1 Protopterus annectens
TACTACTAGGTCAACTGCCATTAGTAGGTTTCCACCCTTATTCCCTGTGACATTTTGGAACATTTCTGAGTTGAATAGACTCTTTCTGCCATGCACCCAGAACTCGGTGGAGGCGTGGCGCCGGCGGTTGAAATGTTTACTTTGAGATAGGGCTACAGATCGCTCTGTATTAATGACGTGCCTTAGTAGAGAACAGAATAGAGTTGATAGCCTTCGTGAGCAATTAGCAGCTGGTTGTCCATCCTCTCCTTAAAGTAGGTGTGTTGTAGAAAGACAGGAAAAGTTTCAACGGCTATTAGACAATAAAGCTGATTATTTCTACACTAGCGTTTGTGAGATGTATTGCAAGGCTACTTAAAATGTGAGATGTTATAGCTGCATATTAAGCGTTGCCATTGTTCCAGTATCTGTTTGTATTTTGTGACATTATTACACTGTATTAGTCTGTTGTTATGTTACGTCAGTGTTAAAGTAAAGTATGTTAGGGTCAAGGGATGGTGTTCAGATGTTACGGTGATGTGGGTTTGTTGTAATTATCTGTTTTCCGTCGTATGACATCTTAGGGTGTTGTTGTGCACATTGGAATGTGGTTTGGTGTTGGCTTATCACATGAACTGCTCATCGCTGCTGTTGTTCCGTGGATTTTGAGATTTTGGGCACTCGATATTGTGGGGGTCGATAATGTGAATTCTCGGGCTTGTGGGCATTAGGTATTCTGGGCTCGGTACTTTAGGCGTTGGGATTATGGATTTTCGGTAATGTGTAGTGAACCCACATATATATATTATATATATGTGTGTGTGTGTATACATATATATATATATATATATATATATATATATATATATATATAGATATATATATATATATATATATATACAGATATATATCTATAGATATAATACAGAACATAACAAAGACATGTATGAACACAGGCACCATTAATGGGGGTGAAGGGGCTCAAGCAATATATGTCTTACATGTATTGATATCCCCCCATCCAGCAAAACAGGTCTGCCCTGCAATACATTACGAACTGTTGCAAATGCCATTACCAGGACTTGGCACTACATGGCCACAAGATGTTAACAGCAAGCCATCCCACCTGTATTATGTCAGGCTGGTATTGCTAACATATCATACAGACTGGCCACCATAGTGAATGTACAATTTGTAAGCAATAAGCAGTCCTATGATACATATACACCAAAACATGTATGCAGATACTTATATATGCATACATATCTATCTATATATGTATATATATATATATATATATATATATATATATATATATATATATAGATATAGATATATATATATATATATATATATATATATATATATATATATATATATATATATATATATATATACACATATATATATATATATGTAACTACACATACACACACAGAGGTATGTCTAGGAAGATACATAATCAGAGGGTGCACACCATACTGAACAGCCAGTATCTCTACAGTTGCAACCTCATCTGATGGACAGTGTATGAGTCACCCATACCACAGACAATTGTTGCTTGACACATGTACCCACAGAGAAGTCAAAGGATGTAACACAACACACAGGTTTGTATACATAGGAAAGGTTCTGTTGTGTACTATTACAGTTGTATATACCATGTCATATAGCTGATTATGTTACAGCTCTTGGCACACCCATAGTGCCTTATTTAGGCAAGGTTCAAAGGCCAAAACCACCACCATAACAGATACAAGCATGCAAAACTGAAGGTAAGGCTATTCAATGCTAGACGTCTAAACCTACAAAGGCACTCTCTTGATGCACACCTACAAATGGGAATATCGATATCTGTGCAGTAAATGGGACCTGGCTCAATGGTCCAGAGAGCACACCTGTAATACCAAGCTATGTGACACACCTCATCACTAAGGGCTTTTCTTCCAGAAAAAAGGGGATAATTGTCCCACTGTACTCATCCCTCATTACATATATCTCATATATGTATATATATATATATATATATATTTACATATATATATATATATATATATATATATATATATATATATATATATATATATATTTATATATATATATATATATATATATATATATATAAATTGATATATATATATATATATATATATATATATACCTGAATATATTTGTCAATGTATAGATGTGTGTGCATATCTGCACCATTGTAATGTGCACTCCTTCCACATTGTACATTCCCTACAATAGAATGACATTTCTGCTTGATATGTTACAGATATTACCCTGACAGTTTACAGGTGAATTGGCTTACTGTTAAAGAATTGTAGCTGTGTTGTGGAGGGTCCTGGAGTTAGGAACTGCATGTGCTGGAAAATGGATTGCACAACATATCTGTTAGGGCTTTGGAGGGGGGCAACATGGCAGTAATTACTTGGTATCCCTCATTTGTGCCCCCAACCCCATTAACAGTGCATTTGGTTTGTTATGTTGTAGTGAGTGGTTCAGTATGTTGTTCCCATGTGGAGATGCTATGCACATTTATATCTGTATATGTATATATATATATATATATATATATATATATAGCTACATAATTATATATTTCAACCCCCTATATATATATATATATATATATATATATATATATATATATACACACACACATAAATATGAACATATTTATCTATCTATATACAATTGATGTTATAAGATTATTTGTGTCATACATATATATACATATAGCTGTCTATCTGTCTACATTTACAGATATATATTTGTCCATATGTCCATGCATGTTTGGCTCATAATTTTGGCTTGCATCTCATTCTCTTGGCAATTGACATGGATGACCTCAGGATTGAAGTCAGTAACTACTGATAACACCTTTGTGTTTCAGACTTCAACTCCTTCAAAATATGTGCTGTAATACATATAGCTGTTTAACTAGCAAAGTTTTAAGTGTATGAGAACAATATTTGACTTATATCCCTATTTGTACCCACATTTTGGCACACTTTGTTCAGAATTCTTGCATTAAGAGGTTGTGTGGTATGATATTACTACATATCCTCTACTGTTGAATGATTGTGCTGGATGATATGTTTGTGATAACATCATATTTATGTATATCTGTTATGGCTTAGTGGTAAATCACGTTGTCTATGGTTTGCAGGGTCCTCGGTTTGAGACTTGCAGTAACTGTTTATTTTGTTGCTGGGCAGAACACAAGCTGTTGGATACAGAGTGATTAAGGCACTTTAAAGCAGTTGTAAGCGGGTTTGCGTGGGTTTGCATGGAGGTAAGCACTGCTAACTTCCTGTTACAGTTTCTTATACTCAGTTAGCTTCTACATTGCTTAACGTGTGTGGGCAGTGCTTACCCCTGTGCAAACAGGCTTAAACCCGCTTACTGCTGCTTAAAACTACTTACTCATGCTTACCCCCACGCTAATTTCTTTAAAAGAAAAGAAAAAAGTTGACAGGAAAGTGGTGAAAAAGGGACACAAAGAGGGAAAGACAGTAGGGAAAATTGCTAGGGATGTGCAAGAAGGATGTAGGGAAGGTCCATAGCTGCCCATTTCTTCTACAGCAACAGCTGTGCATATACACTGAATTTAGAGGAAGGTTTGGACACTCAAACCCCGGGGAGAGGGGTGAAGACAACAACAATTCATTGTGATGCCAATTAGACCAGATAATTAGACCAGATTACATGTGTCCAGTGGACATGGCTGTGAAATGGACAGCTATGTATGGGGCAAGATTTTTTTGAAGGAATAGATTGCCCTTTTTTTTCAGGTGGGAGTGGGATGTTGCGAAGGAGTAGTAGGTATATTTGGGGAGGTAGTTTGGGTAGGTTAACAGACAACACACACACAAGACACATAAAGGGGCAGTATATGACACATGTGGGGGGTAAACACTTTGATGGAGAGGGCTGTTGGGATATCGAAAGCCCACAAGCCCCCTAGTGGTAACAGTGGAACTGAGGTCCCTACCAATGGGCAGTCACCACTACACCTTCACAGCCCTGAAGGTGGCTGTGCTGGGGGCTGAACCACAGAGCCAGGCTGACTATCTAATCGTGACATGCGGCCCTCAAGCTGGCCTAGATGATCACCAACCTGGTCGTTGATCGCTCTACGCACCACTAACCCAACCTGACGACGGGTGACAGGTGCCTGTCCACGCCCACTCCCGTAGGGGGTGAGCCCTATCACCTGAGGCGGTTACACCCAAAGGTGGTGCAGGACCAATGGACAGGGAGGTGTGGGGTTGGGCCCCAGACATTTTGTGCCCAGTGCCTCGGCCAGCTAAGGTGGGAAAGGTGGGTCCGCTGGGACCGGCCTTTCCAAACGTGCTATAATCTTTAGATTTCAACATCATATATGGGTTAGTAATAGTCAACACATTCCAGCGTTAGGTATAACAGCATGCATAGATATTCCCATTAACCCAGACACCAGATACAGAACAGTTGCATAGCAAACAGAACACATGCATATAGGAGACCACAGTGGTAATAAGAACAGCAGGCAGGTACGTTGATGGCATCATGCCAACAATGTTGGAATAATTCAATATGTCACATGCATGGGAACTATTAGAATATTTATCATATGACTGGCCATTTTCAGAGTCAGTACATACCAGTTGGGGTGGGTATGCTGATTATTGTTGGAGATAAGGTGGGGGAAAGAAAGATGTCAATTAACAAGTAGTATATTACTGTACTCCACATTACTTTCCTAGTCAGTGCTGTTATCTGAACCTTACAAGTCTTACTACACTACCCTATACACCTATATTGGACACTGATATGGCTGTCAACATCATTACACATGAACCTGTTTTACCTGCAGTATACACCTCTTACCTGGTATACCTGTGGATGGAATGTTTGTTAACACTGACTAACTGTTTGTACACATACGGCCGGATTCCAGGTTGATGTTTTTCACTATGCTATCCAACTCTTTCTGCACAGACTCTGGCAATGTGTTGACCACATGCTGGTATGCCTGGACATATCTAGAATATTGCCCTCTTCCACCTTTAGTCACCTGACACACACATATACATGCTTTCCTACACAGTTATATTATGTAGCATAGTGTGGGTGACAGTGACCAGTGACACTTTATTATTCAAAGAAACTGCAACACTCATAATCCCCTACAATACCAGGGTGGATGGTACCAGTGCAGGTTATATTGGTCTGTATTTTACAGCACAGTGTTTGTATCCAATGTACTTGTAGGAGCAATGTTTGTTAGCACTACCTGACTGTTGCCACACAAGGTTCCAGATTACACATTAGTATTATGTACATACATCTAACTCTGTTACTGTACACACTCTGACCACAGCTTAACAGGTTGGTGTGTAAATGGGACATACGTGACTTCTTAGTCATATAAGATATTGGGGAGTTGCTAGTGTGCCAGGTTTGTTGCCATAGATGTGTGTCAATCAGTTGTATTTCCTGTTTGCTGCCTATACGTCTGGGATCATCTCACTGATTTCCCAGGGGGACAGGTTGATAGGCATTAGATATGGGCCACTTTAATAAACAGTCTGGAAACATCTGTACAGTTGTGGTGTATAATTCTGTATGTAGACTACTGCCACTGGCAGAATTCAAACCGTGGCTGTGAGTGCTAATAAAACAACAGTTCACATGTCAGTTGCATGTGCTATTTGGTTTTGTTGTCTGCATTTCCCCTGTTTACTGTCTATGTGTCTCTCAGTTGTACTAAATGGCCTCTGGGGATTACTCCTGTCATATACAGGCATTCCTACACATTCACATTATGGTGCATGGTGTGGGTAACAGTGCTTAATACTACAGTACTATTACATGATTGCAAATCTACATTACCATATGTTACCAGAATATACACATACAGTCCAGCAGTTAGACCTGCTTTGTCAGGGTATTGCACTTTTATTGCCATACTAACAATATGAGACTCTTTCTGCCATATTCTCTAGTGTATGTAGTACTTGCCTTGAACAATATAGGTTTTATACTAGCAATTACTTTACTACTACTTTTATTTTTATTTCCTATGACAGTAAATGCATGAGTATTACTAACCTGCCTAGGTTCGCAACCATGCCAGGCGGCAGATGTGGGCCACCTGGTTCACAGCCCGCTCCATTGCAGCTGTGGGGGACATAAGAGGAATATTTAGCTATACCTATCCATGATATACCTGAGCTGGCATTTATTAAACAGGTAGTGGACTGATACTTACACATGGCTGGGACATCCCCTGATGCTCTAGCCTCTTGGGGCCAATCCTCCAAGAGGTCCCCCTTCCACCGCTTCAGGACAGCATAGTGGTGCCTGACCTGCTCACCAGTTTGGGGTATGCCAATGGCACTGGTGGGGTCATGGGCGAGACATTCCCAGGCCTCTTGCCTTATATTGGGAACCCTTGTACTGGCCCTGCAGCAGTCTCTGTACATGGTCTTTAACTAGGAGTCCAGCCATGACCTTGGACACCTAGATGCACTAGCGCTGTGCTCAGAAGTGCACTCCTTCTCCCCTAAGCTGGCCTGTGCAATGCTTGGGGTTGCCTACATTAGACATTATTATAATGCCCTTTTGGCATTGTGTTATTATTCATTACACCTTATATGTATGCCTAGTATCCCTGATTGATGTGTACGTACACTCTGTGGTGTCCTTGTGTTTTATTGGGGACTTCAACACTCTGTTACAAGTACACCTCACTTCTGGGCTTACTGCTGTACTCTAGTTCACATATTTATGTTATGTAGTCAGTTATGGCACATATAACTGTATACTGATGCCTTTCACAGGTTCAGTTTCGTTATACTATGGTGAGGACATGTTTACTACTACCTTACTCTTCTGTACTTTTGTGGTGGCTTGGTGGATAGCTATTGGAACTATGGTGTATAGGGTACTGGGTTCGAGACCTGCATGGCTTTTTATTTTGTTGCTGGGCAGACAAAGGCCCATTGGATACAGAGTGATTAAGGCACTTTAAAGCAGTTGTAAGTGGGTTTGTGTGGTGGTAAGCACTGCTTATTTCAAGTTATAGTTTCTTACACTCAGTTAGCGTCTACTTTGCTTAATCTGTGTAGGCAATGCTTACCCCCATGCAAACGCGCTTAAACACGCTTACTAGTGCCTACATATGCTTACTACTGCTTATCTGTGCTTACACCTCCTTACTACTACCTTATTCATTATGACACTGACTCTTCACATGTGCATTTCCGGCAGTACTCCAGTTCATAAATATATGTTATTTAGTGGGTTTTGCAATAAAAATATTGGTTATACCATGCTTTGCCATGTAAAATAAACTGTGCTGCAGTGGGACTCGAACTGGGAATGCCTGCTCATTAGGCAAATGCTCTGCACACTACACTATTGCTGCTTCATTTGCATATATCTTCCTTGTTATCCTCTTCAGCCTTTTAAGCTGCTTTAACCATAGCTAAGCAATGGGCATATCCGTGCACCTAAGGTTAGCTGTACTTGGATTTTTATGTCCTGTTGCTGTTGTACACATGGGGGACTGTTGGTGGGATATGCAGATACCTATGAGTGGTCTCGCTCATTTATTTCCACTTTGTGCTGTTCTACATTGCAGGGACGTGTTTTTTCTGAGAGCTCTGCTGTCAGACACGCCCCCTGTACTCGTACACACTCCGTGTAAGCCTAGGAGGTCGGGCAGCGCGCCTTCATTAAAATGCATGATGCGCTGCCATCCTCCTCCTAAACGGGCACTTCCGTACAGGACTAAGCTAGTCCTTCATGGAAGATTAGTGAATCCGGGGGCATATCTTCACTTAAATGGAAATATTTACAAAGGTCTTTCTTTATACCACATAGAATGGGAACAATATCCCATACTGTTGGAGGTGTAAACTGGATACTAAAGCTGATTGGGAACATATGTTTTTTTAAAGTGATGTAATTAAACCATAATGGAAAGACATTTTTTACAAGCTTTATTTTCTGATAAATTTATCTTAACTTCTGAGTGTGCTACAAGACTGAAGTATCCAATTTTGTGGAGCATACTAACAATCGCAAGAACTGGAAAAATGAATTTATTCCCTCCTTCCAGGAGTTGTTGATCCTTGGAAAGGACTAAGTGAACTTTTAAATAGACAATGCTTGCTTTTCTTTGAATAATTGGGACTGTAACTTTTTTATATATTTTATTAGTTAGTAGACACCCTTGTAAATAGTTGTTTTAAGTGTTTTTTTTATAATAGTTTATCATTTAGTTCATGTTTGTTTTTGCACTTTACTATGTTAAATATTGCTTTAACAAAATGTAATTATCTTCCACTTTTGTTTAAAAAAATGAATAAATATATATGAGAAAAAAGGAATAGCAGATATAATAGGGGGTTCTTTAAATAATTAAAAATTAAAAGAGAAAATTGTGACTACAATGTGTTATCAATAAAAAAAATGAAACGATCACTCAGACCTATAGATGAATACTAAGTGAATTGCCTTGAAAGGCCATTTTATGCTTAGCCAGTAACCCAAGGTTAGAGTCAAACTATGCATTTTTTGTTAATGTGAACCCCTTAACTATTATGCCAAACCACCTCCTGAGAATCAAACCCAGTATCTTGTTTTTGTATAATAAGCACTTTTAACCATTACGCCAACCCCCCAACAATATAGCAAATGTGCTTAAAAACTGTGCAGAAGTCACAATAAGCAAATAAATATATCAGAGTCTTACAGAGACAATGAAAGACATCTTGTCAGAACCAAAAGCATGATAACTGCTGCCAGGAATAACATAAGAAACCTCAGGTTCCCCGTGACTTGGCATTATACTTTACAATTTTTACACAGATTTTAAGTAAAGCCTAGTTAAACTTTTTATCACTCGTTAAACACTGTTAGCATATGGTGACAGGCTGTAGAGATACTAGTTTATAAAGGGGAAACTCATAAAGATGTTCACAATGGAACTTATTCTAATGACAGTGGATAACTACTCATGTTAACTATGAAATAGTGTGAGTTTGTTAAGGGGATATCTTGCTTTATGAATCACTTTTTTTAATAAGTGGCAGCACTACTTTATGAAGGAATAACATTGAATAATGCTTACTCTGACTGCTAAGGCATTTGACATTGTTCCGCTAACAAAAGTATACAATTTCAGTCTATATGCTATTCAGTATGCAAAGCACAGTGGCTAAGTAACAGGAAACAATAAGGCAGGGTAGGGCTCACCTTTGTATCCCAATAGGAGTTATTGGTGGTGTTTCCTTCAGAGCTGTGTATTGCAACTGCTTTTTTTTGAACACCATTCATAGATATAAAAGTGGGAAAGTGGTTCTGGATAAACTGGGAAACATAATTATTTAAAAAAATGACACTGATTTTCTTAGGCTGTCTATAAAAATACACACCTGGTACAATACTGACTTCACCTTTAATGTCAGTAAAAACAGCAACACAAGAAATGACATAAAGTATGATTACAAAATAAGTGGTAAAATAATGCAAAAATGATACTGGCATTAAAGAGCTAGGGAGAATGGTACACAACCATTTTATCTTTTACCACTGTGGACCTACCAGAGTCAGGGAGGTGTACTGTCTAGTCAGTCCTGTTCTAAAGTGCATGTCTGGCCTTTGAGACAGATCACTGTACCACTTTATGCCTTACTGATATAACACATTATTAAAAACAGTGCTGATCTTTCAGCATTCGAAAAGGCAACCTAACATAACTTGAAAATTTGTAATGATTCTTTACTAGAAACAAATGATGTGGTTAGATAATTTTAACTATTAACAACTGCTTCATGATCTCTTATTATTTTGTGTTTCACATGGAGGTGACCGCTGCCTGGATAAAAAAGCAATATGGTCTGATTCAGTTCCATCTGAAAGTTTAGGCCTGGAATATAATGCTGGAGGAGCTAATACAAGATCAGTGACTCTAACACTAAATTAAATATTAATAATAAAAAAAAAGAATGAGAGTTGTATTGCACAATGAGTTTGAAGATTATGGAATAATATCCTCCTTTCAATCAGACAAAGTTGGTCATTATAACCCTTTAAAGATAATTTTGTAATGCATATGGGAGGTGGAAATATCAATAAGGAGTTATGGCAATCAAGTTTCCTGAAGGCCAGTACGTTATAATCTTTAGATTCAAGCCTATGAATCCATATTAATAGAGCAGGTTCATGCAGCCTTCTGCAGAGTAAGTTGCTCATTTTTTTGTTGTTGTGTTCCAATATTTCATTCATTTCTTGCAATGTTTTTCTTCTCTGATGTGCAATTTCAGGACTTTATAGACTTGGCATAACCCATACATTTCAATAAACTCCTCTTCTATGTCCCCTATGATGATTCCATTAGATTGACAAAATTACTAGTACCCATTTGGTATGCCACAATTTATGACTATGACTATATCTACATGGAGGATTGTACTCCTGTACCTGCTGATGTATGGCATATTTCTTGTCAAAGTATATAGAGAAAATCAGCCCTTGCAATTCCCAAAACATAATAATTAGTTTTCATACATCTTCTCACCATTGCTTATTTATATACACTAGTATGTGTATAACCACCCTTGTGATTCCACCATATCTGTCTTTATCCCTAGATCCCATTCCTGAATCCCATGCCTAGTGAGACTGTTTATTTTTATATAGATTTTTCTCTAGCTTTCTCATTCGTTCAAGTATGCTCTAGAAATTTTTGTTTTACTTATTTAATTGGGTACCCACGGTGGTGGTGCTGCAGTAGCGTTGTCGCTTCATAGTAAGTCGCTGTCCGGTTCGATTCTCAGCTAGAGCATCTTCTGCCTGGAGACATGCTTGAATGGGCATACTTTCATTGAAGGTTGTGCATCAGGGATGGTAACTCGGCACGTAAAAATCAACTACCAATCATTAGCAGACCGGAGTTCCGCTGTGGCGACCCCTAACCGGGAAAAGCCAAAAGACACAACAACAACTTATTTAACTGGGTAAGCCCACTGGACACAAGTGCCCTTTTCAAGGACAATCTGGGAGCAAAGTATGATCAATTGACTTGTCCAAAATTACATAGCAAGCAAATTAGGGTTGAAGGAATGAAGCTTTGGACTATAGGCACCAGCCTGTTAAAAACTCATAGCCTTAGCCCTCAGTACAAACTTCCAAACTTGAATCTGCCTCCATGGCATCTATCACATTCACTTGCCATTTGGCTACTCTTGTACTTATATGGTAGCTTAATGACCAATACACTGAACCCCATTTTGCTGTGCCTAACACATTAAAGAGCCTTCTAAAGAAAGTGTTCTACATAAGGAGACAAAGTCTCCACATCCTCAGGGAAGAACCAGTGATTTTTATACTTAGCAAACACCAAGCTTTTAGAGTAAATTAAAATTCCTTTCATTAAAAATCTATTGTCTTTTCAGGCTTTTCCAAATAGACTTCAGTGTATTCAGCACTTACCAGAGTAACAGAAATACCTTTACACATTCTCAAGATACAGTCCTAGATGTCTGGTATGCTAAGCCCCTATTTCCCACATCTGCAATAATATGATAGAGAGATTACTGTAACACTTCCCCATAGAAACCTCCTGATTGGTCTGTTCCACTTATTTTTAATTATTTTCCCAGGGTGAGATACCAGACCATGAAGCATGTAACCTAGGAGGAAGAAGACACCCCCCCTCCTTTGCAGGTAAATGCTGTCCTATACCACCCCACAATCATACCCTCTTTGTTTCTTCTTGTTAGCCCAGTCACATTTTAAGGATACAAACTCCTCACCAGTAGAATGTTATAAACTTGTTACTAAAAAAATGTGTTATTAAATCTGGCATGTTATATATAAATTATCTTCAAAATGAAAAAAAAAATGTACATTTGGTTGAAGCTGTTTTCTTATTTTCTGAAACTTCCAGAGTGGCAGTTTTCTGATTGTTACAATTATGTTGGTTATTGCAGTACACTGTTGGAGTCTTATGTCACCTTCACCCTCATTTATTCGTCTCTACTTCCTCATGTAATTTACTTTTCCCTATTGTTTAGACTTTACAATCTATTCTTTTACTCTCCTTTTCCCTGTATAATATTCAGTTCTTCCTCCTCAGCAAGTCCGTCTTCAATATTACCCTTCCTTTCATAATATTGATAGAAAATATAATACCCACAAACCTTAACACATCACCCACTTACTCATTCTTCTAATACTTCCTTTAATTTACAGTTTCACCCTACCACACCAAAGTATATTCTACATTTCTCTAACTGATTGTACTCTGTTCATGTCTTTAAAATTTCTCCAACTCCATAACAAGGGACCAACCTGCACAGAATCTCTAGCAAGCAATTTCAACTTTCACCTACTTTTTCCTCATCTTCCTCCTTCTCTTTTAACATTTTTCCTTTTCATTCAGCTATTCATGTTTTCAAATACAAAACATCAAAACATTCAGTTCACTTTGACAACCTGGAATACATTCATATTCTTTATTTAAAAAAATAATCTTAGTCCTCTCTTCTCAAAAATCACTTTATGCGGTGACATCCATCCAAATCTCATCCCTTCAGCCTTATCCATTCCACCATCCTTTGCCCCAACCCATGTACACCCACAAAACATTTCCTTACTTCCATTAACATTTGTAGTATTCTAAACAAGCTTACAGACCTACAAGCATTGTTTCTTCTATACTCACCAGATATTACTGTCATTACTGAAACATACCTAAAACCCCATGTAAAAGATTCTGAAATTCTATCATCTGGCAACAATATAATTTGATATGAGAGACTACACAAAAAGGGGGGAGTGGTTGAAATTGTAGATAACTATCTAAGTTTCTTACCTCTCAGAACTAACATACCAACATTCCAAAATGGAGAACTTCTATGGAATTATTGAAGCAATATAAACAAGCTATATTTGACGCCTAAAGACGTCAGTAGGAGTTAACTGCAGATGCACCTAGAGGCATCACTCAGATGTAATGAGTTAATAAATATAAGATTTGCAAAGTTGCCCTCTATATACCACCAGTAATATTAGTTTATTAGAAGAAATTCTTTGCTGTATAAGTACAAATATTACTAGTGAAACCATTATCTTAGGCAGCATTAACACTGACTGGTTATCTATGACATCTAACACGCCAACTAATAGTCTTAACTTGTATAGCTTCAAACAGCTGATCTCTTCCTCTACTTGACTAAACAAAGTGAATCATAAAAATGACATCCTTGACTGAATATTTGTCTCTGACCCCAAAATGTATGCTATCTCAGGGGTTCTGCCACCATATATTCACCAGTATAAAAATCGGGTCTATATTATAACATCGAAGTCTAAAAACATTGAATGTTATAATATCAACCCCATTCAACCAAAACACCAGAAAACCGAACAGTCAGAATAGCAAATTTTTTCCCAGGGAAAAAATTTGCTCTTCTGACAAACATGCACACAACTCAAGCACACCAAAATAAATAATCTGCACACATACACTTCCCAAAACCCTACACTAAACCAAACATACACCACTAGCTACCCACTTACCTTAACCCAATCCTAACCCTAAGGTCCCTAACTATTGCACACTCACCTTACCCGCTCCCTAACCCTAACTCACCTACTCCACCCTAACCCTGACGTCCACACAATTGCACATTTACCTGACCGCGCCCTAACCCTAACTCACCCAACCCACGCCCAATCGCACACTCACCTTCATTCGCACACTTACCTTAACACGGACCATAACCTTCGCTCCACAGTTGAGGAAATAGCGAAGCTGCAGAAACGGCCCACTGAATACTTTCCCTAGGAAAGTATTCGGTGTTCTGCAGCTTTGCTATTTCAAGCGTTCGCTCTACTGGGTTCGATATTATAACATTCGAAGTTTTTGAACTTCGATGTTATAATATAGACCCTAAAAATCATCCACCAGCTAAACAACATCAATACAAAACTACCTGCAATCTTTCTAACTTTCATCTTGATATACTCAGTAATCAACTAAAATACATCAGCTGGTCTCCACTCAAAACCCTAGCCCTAGACGAAGCTGTCAGCAAATTCAACAATACATTCATGAATACTTTAAATACACACATGCATCTCAACCTCTGAGTACAAGAAACCTGAACAAAGTCAAAAATAATGGGGGGCAAAGTCCCATAATCAGGGACTCATTTTAATTATTGCTCTTGCAAACTTAAAATGTTGCAAGAATAAAAGATTTTGCATTATCATGCATTTTCTGAAGGATATGAAGAATGAAACTCAAATGCCTGTCATTAAATGACCTCAGTCCTCAATGAATTTCCAGAAAATGGAAATTTTATGAGAAAAAAGAATAAAACTATGAGACACAAGTCTGGAAGTTTTGTGAAAATCCTGACAGTTGAGAGCTATGCTTCCCACTACCAGAAATAAAAGAATAAAAAATACTCAGCCCTGCTGGCTGTCTCATTTTACAAGAATTCTCATGCAAAAAAAATGTGTCAAAGCATGGAAACAATGGCACAAAGATAAACCCCCTCAAACCTTACATCTATAAAAGGAGCTGTGCAACCTCACCAAGAAGCAAATTCACCTAGACAATATATATATATATATATATCCCCTGCACTTTAATATTTTCATCATTGACCTGTAATATATATATATATATATATATATATATATATATATATATATATATATATATATATATATATATATCCCCTGCACTTTAATATTTTCATCATTGACCTGTAATATATATGTATATATATATATATATATATATATATATATATATATATATATATATATATCCCCTGCACTTTAATATTTTCATCATTGACCTGTATACCTCCTCTCAGCAAGCTTGCCTTATTCAGTATACAGATGATTCTTCTCTCACCTGTCCATCTGACAACCCACTACAACTACTGTCCATGACCCAAAATGCCTTCAGCTCAGTCAAACTGTGGCTATATCAAAACAATATTTTGCTTAAACTGCAACTATTTTTTCCAAAGTTCCAGGGCAATGCCAAAAATAACTTCCACATTACCTCTTTAAACAATACAGCTATTGAAATAGTTACCCATACCAAATTACTTGGAGTCACCATAGATAAAAACTTAAAGTTTGATCTTCACATACAAAACTATATAAAAATAGCTCATCAAAAGGTAGGTCTTCTTTATACAGCAAAAAAATTCCTTACTCCTTCTAATAGAATCCCCGTAGCTAACACTTATATTTTACCCTCTCATCTCTGTGACTCACCTGTTTTTACACTGCATATTGTTTGTATGCAGGCAAAGCTAATAGTGCAAAATCACAGTTCCTTACACAGTTAGATATTATATGACATGTATCTTAAATGTATATCAAAATAGTCATTGCTCCACTATATTCGGCATTCATCAGACCTATCAGTGAGTACAATATCCCCTTTGATATCTACCCTAACAGGTGCATCCAACAACTGGAATGCCCACGGAGGGTCCTCACTAAAAGAATGCAGGGCATAAGTAACATGTCCTGTGCAGACTGCTTCAAAGCCCTATCAATATATTCTGTCTCCTACAGGCTGTTGAGGGGAGATCTATGCTTTGCATACAAGGCATTGTCAGACTCCACCCTGTTGGACTTCCTGCATATCTGCAAAACAAGCAGTACTAGAATTACCCATTCTAAAGACTTAAACTTTGCTTGTTACATACATATGAGCTGATGGAGAGACAATTATGTATCCCAGAAACTAGCCCTTCTCTGGAACAGGCTCCCCATCCATGTGAAGCAGAGTTCCTCCTTAACCCAATTTGTGTAACTTGGAAAATTGGATGGGGAACAGGTAATGCATCCCTGGTTTGGCACCTATGTTTCTAATGGACACAGGCAGCCTGTAAATGGTTCATTCCCCAAGCCCCTGCTTACCCTTATCAAGGGTGCCACAATTTGTCAGAGATTTGGGATGAATGGCTAGGCTTTAAAAGGCCATAATGATTGTTAGCCTAGCACATACCTATGAATCTGTGAACCTATATTTAAAGCCTAGCCATTCATCCCAAATCTCTGACAAATTTTGGCATAAATAAAAAGGGGGTTATCATATTCTGAACTTTTAGCAGGAGGGCACTCCTGTCTACATGTATATAATCCTGCTACCTCTTAATTGTAACTCGGAGATCACCATACATAGGAAAAAGAAAGCAATCAACAAAGCTTCCTAAAATACACAATCCTCTCTGATACTACAACAGTGGCTTCATAATCATTTACTAGTTAGAGTGAGAGGGTGTGGACCCTCACACTGGGGTGCAGGGGATTAAATGGTAAAAGTTTAGTGTAGAGCAACAATATAGTCTGTTTTTATTAAATTCTTCAAAGGCAGATTAGAGCAGAAGCCATAGAACCTAAATTGTACTGTATCTTAATATGTAGTATTAAAACTTGATACAGATAGTATGTTACAAAATATATATCATAGTCACTGAAGCATAAGAATGTCACAGATCAAGAATAAAATGCAATGAAACTATGCATCCATCTACTACATTGGTTTACACAGTATCAGCTCAGAACATGCCCATAGGCATCCCTTACCTATCCTGTAAACGGGTTAAAATGTAGCTGCTGCATTTCCCTACAAGGCCAAATGAACCTAGGGCCCCATTCCATCTTGTAATTTTGATAAATTGTCTAGCATGTATTCTAAAAAGTCCTGTGAAGATCAGGTAAAAAATAGTGGCTTTCTGTTTACTAGATGAATGTCAGTAATAACTTTTATTTGTAATAACAATACTCCCTGCATTTGAACAACTGCAGCACATCCATATTCATTTGAGCCATAATTTTTTACATGTAGGTGGTAGTGAAGAGCCAAGCTAGCTATTTGTGTGGCACATTCCCATAATATTTCTACTTTAACTAATCCCAGAACTTATGTAACGTGTGGCAGGTTTTTCCAAAACACCATGCATTTTCTCATTAGCACAAACTCCTCCTCCTGGCTCATTTTGGAAGTCTAGTAACTTTGATGTATAAACAAGAACATTTTCTCATTAAAGTAAGCATACGATTTGAGCAAACAAAGTAACCTGAGGCAATTAAACTTTGCGTCTTCCCCTAGCTATCTTTGCAATATTTCATTCAAGGTTCCTGTCCTACCAACATTTCTTTTGCCCTGCAGGTTATACTACCAGGAGGCCTTTGCTGCCTTAACTTTCCTTCCCTACCTTATGGCTTCCACTTTTTATAAGCAGTATGGGAAATACTTCACACAGAATTAGACTTATCAAACCTGACTTAAGAACTTTGTCCCCCAGCTGCAAATAAGTCCAGAGTCCTTTATTTGAAACACCAAATTTACTCTGAAAATATTTAAAATGTGCAAATGACAGGTGCTTCACCAAATGCCTTACCAAATCTTAGATGCTAGGAATATTAACATCTTCCCAGCCCTTTCCATACATTCTAATGCCTACCCATTGCAGCAGAGGACAGTCCAAGAACAGATTGTCACACTCCCATAAATGAATGGTATTGAGCTCTTTACTAACATTTTTTCAATAACTTGTTAGCAGAAAATGTGTTTAGTTCGTGACCACTTAGCATAAGCTACAATACTGAGACCCCTAAAAAGCTGGTTTCTGTAATTTCAGACATAGAGAAGGAAGACGAAAACCTGGCCAGTTAACTGGTACAACCAGAAGAATAAGTCCACAGTGAAGAATAAAGTAGTGTACCAGAACCACGAAAACTGCATGTACTATCAGTAACAGCTGTTTAATAACAAGTACAATGTACTTTCACAGCAAACACTGATTCATCAGGCATAAAAACAGACAATCAGTTTGGAACTGATAGATATTGTGTAAATTAAAATGTTTTTCCCCAATATACTGTGAGTACAGTGAAAGGAAATGTGCAATGCCAAACAGCAGTTTTCAAAATATGGCTTGCTTTGCAAGAACAGTTATGTTCAGCTTAGATACTAATAACATAAAGATGTGGGCTTTACTGTAAATGCATCCTGTTATAGAAAAAAAAGGAAGTTGACTTTCTTGGCTTTTAGATGTAGAAATAAATAAATAAATAAAATACAGAAATGCCAAGTGATGCAAAGATGACGTGGAGGACTTTTGTGAAGTCTTCAGACACAGCAAGGACCAAAAAGGGCATAAAATAACCATGGACTTTTTCATGACACAGACAGAAACCAGAAAAACAAGTCACAAGGACATTAAAAATAACATTGGTTGAAAAGAGTATATAAACTGGACAGTATCTTTCACTTGGTAGTGATGTTTAGACTAAGTGTGCTTTAGTCTCCTCATCTGTCTAGCTATGTTATAGTAGAATTGAAATAGTTCTGAAAGAATTAACTGTTTGGCAAGAATTTGTTCTAAGACAAAGTATAACAGATACAGTAGTACGGAGTTTGTCTGGTCACTTTTGGACAGTTTCTTCAGTATATATATATATATATATATATATATATATATATATATATATATATATATAGATCTAGGACTATTGAACAAAAAGTTCAACAGTCCGAATCCACTATCACCGAACACACTTTAATGAAAGTGCTTTCACTAAAAAACACTTTCATTAAAGTGTGTTCAAAAAAAAAAAAAACATTACATTTAGGTTTTTGCCCCCCTGCAGCCCACACCCCCCTACTTTTATATTCTCACTCTGAGGTCGTACTACAGTGGGGAAAAGGGAATTTTCCCTTATCCCCACTGTAGTGCGATCTCTGTAACAGGCATACTTATGTGAAAGTGCTTCTTTGGTGAAAAGCACTTTTGCATAAGTATGCACAGCCATTTCACATTCGGTGAAACAGCCACTCTAGCATTAGTCCTTGACCCATATATATATACATATATATATATATATATATATATATATATATATATATATATATATATATATAGGTTCACTTTATAACATCGAAATACTGAAATGTCGAATTTCAGTATCTCGAAGCTATAAAGTCGAATGTTTGAAATAGCAAACGTTCATAATCGCGAATTTCACATATGTCGACTATATGTCGAATTCACGGTTATGAAGTTGCGCTACGTAATGTCCGGGTTTGTGTTTTGGTTGTGCGCGGTGCCGTGTGTGGATGTAGGTGTTATGTCAGGTAAGTGAGTGTTTTGTAAGGGTTTTGAGTGGGAGTTAGAGTGTGTGTGAGGGATTGGAGAATGTGCGTGTGTGAGTGAGCTTTTGTGTTGTGTTTGTGCAATCTCGGAGTTAGTATATATAAGTAGGGGGGTGTGGGGGTGCAGCCCCCCACATGGGGGATGCAGGGGGGCTTGCCCCCCTTCTTATGTGTGTGTGAGTTGTGTATGTGTGTTTTTTTTGTTTATGTTGTGATGTGGGTGTTGTGTTGTATGTTTAGTGTAGTGTGTGCGGTGTTTTCGGTTATGTGGTTTCGCGGTTTTTGTTTGTCGGTGTTTTGTGGATTCGGTTTTATAGTCTCGAGATACTGAAATTTGATATTTCAGCATTTCGAGGTTATAAAGTGAATCCATATATATATATATATATATATATATACATCCAAATTACATGTAGTCGATGTGTGTTTTGTAAATACATCTACATGGAGCCTAGTTTTATTGATCTTGTTAGGAAAACTATTTTTTGTCTTCAAGGCTATGGAAATTATAATACCACAAATTTGATATACATGTCAAGGTGCACAAAGTGTGATACCTTCTATGTGAGAAAAACTAACCAAAAGTTTAAGGGTCACATTAGTAGCCATGTATCACAAGTAAAAATGAAAGTTCTGACTAATTCCTTGCATAAACATTTACATATCATTAATAACACACATACTTTTAGGTTTTTAATATTAGAAAATATAAACACACCTCTCAGAAGGGGTGATATATTTAATGTTTCAGAAAGGCATGAGAATAAGTGGATTTTATATTTTAGAGCTTTTTTCCGCCAGGTCTTAATGAGATTTTTTCATTGAAACCTGAGTTAAAGTTTATACGTAATTGTGTCAAGTAAGTTTGTGCAAACATCTGAAGGTTATATGTTCCCTTAAGTCATTAATTGTTATTAATTAGTTTTAGCTTTAATTTGGATGCCATAAAACATATCTAAGCTATTGTCAGTCTGTCAAAGATATAAAGTTTCATATATTTGCAGAAATGAGATCACACATACAACTCCTCTCATAGCAGCTGAATATTAGCCTTATAATATTTAATTTATTTATTTTATTTTACATTTGTTGACCGGGAGTGTCCGGCTGAGCTATTGCCCTTTTTCAGCGGAGGCCTGGGGAGAATAGCTCCAAAACTTTATGGCAGGACTTATAAGCACATCAACACAATCCAAACCAGCATTATATTTTTTAAAAAGATTGACATGAGAACAGTAGGACAATGCTTGTTGACAAAAATGGAGTAATTAAGAGGAAATGTAGCGAAACATTATTTCAGTGAAAGGGTGGAAGATGACTACAAATGCCTTCCTGAATAGTCTGAGCGGTCAAAATAGTAGATGATTTGAAGACTGCATTGAGGCAGATTAAAATTGTCATCAAATGGACTGCAGGAAGTATAAGCAATTAGAAATACATGATTCTAGTTTGTTACTTAAGAGGGGGCAGGCTAATAGGGCCACATTATCAGAGTCCTTACAACCTACCAATATATATATATATATATATATATATATATATATATATATATATATATTTACTTGTTAAACTGTTTATTTTAAACATTGTAATTTTATTTTATGTTTATTCTTGAACGCAGAATGCCTAAAATATGTGTTTATTTCAACAAAATTAAATATGCTGAGAAAGATAACTGTTTTCTGTATTTGGGCCTTAGATTGGCTAATATTGCCATTTCATTACATTTTATTTCTCATTTAAAGCATAATGATGTGCAAGTGTTTGGACTTCATCATCTTGCATGGGCAAGGACAATTCTGGAGTTACATACAAGGAACAGCTAGAACTCACTGAACAGCTTGGACAGATGGGAATAAATAAAAATGAAGGAGATCAATAGAGCTGTGTGCAGCTTTCAGTAATGTTTTTCAGGCTCTAGCTGGTACATTGATTAATATGTTTAACGTACTATGAGAACTCTGCCCTTTATTGCTCTGCAGTATGTAGTTTTATTTTGTAAAGAAAACTTTGACAAGCTCCCATCAAGTTTCACTTTGAGATTCATGCCTAATAATAACATACAAAATTTTAAAATGTAAAAGAAATGTAAATTACCATAAAACATATAACTGTTTTATGGGTTTGCTGAGCACATGAATTGTAATTGACTCAATCTGCCATGTTGTTTTTCTATAGGAGTTCTGTTTTTTAGCTCTGGGGCAAACAGATGTTGTAACATCAGATTTTATTGAAAAGATTCCTTACAAACATGTGGGTATGAATGTCTAAAGAAAGTGATTTAGGTTTCAGCTGTCTTTCTAGTTTTGTTAATAATTGCATTTTTTAGGCTGATGGGCTAGCAGACCAGAATGAAAACATTGTCCTAATTTTCTTTTTTTTTTTGATAATGTGTTTAGCTGACATCTTTGAACACTTTAGTTTACAGAAATATGTCATAAGTGTTACATAATTTCCTCTAATTTACTAAACAAACTGGAAATGTATTTAATCAGGTAAATGTATTACTTCCTGGACAGATCAAATAATTTATTATGTGATATAAATCTGGAATTGTAATGGTGGAGGTTATATTACAGTCCTGGTGGCATGGGTCAGATTTATTTGTTTCCAATGTTGCTTTCTGCAATTCAAACAGAAGACTGACTATCAAGATACATACTACAGTAATTTCCTTTGGGGAAACAGATGTATTAGTTTGCTGGCGCAACAATTCTGACTTGTATATCAAATATCTGGAGATATATAAGAGATAAATCTTAAGAGCTGTTAAGCAAGCAAAAATGCCCAACAGGGTGTGTGTTACTGTGTAAAAATACCTGCCTGGGGTGTTATGAGGCCTGACACCGTCAGCATCCCTTACTCCTAAAATTTGTGGTTTGTTGCCAATCATTGGGAACTGACATCACTAAATAATGGCATGCATTTGAGTTTCACTCATTATTTCTTTCAGAAAATGCATGCTAACACAAATCCTGTTATTCAAGCAGCTTTCTAATTGTATAAGAGCAATATTTAAAATCTATTCCTATTTTTGAGCCTTTGCTCCCCTTTTATTTTAAGTATTATCCAGATTTCTTGAGCTAAGAGCTGAGAGATATGCAAACCTCTTAACGTCTGCTGCCGCTTTTCAATCAATCTCACTCTCTCTCACTCACACACACACACACACACACACACACACACACACACACACACACACACTTCCAAGTTCATGCTCACAAGCACACATACACTGACACATGCAGACAGAACCATAAACACACAAACACACACACACACACACACACACACACACACACACACACACACACGCACACTCACACACACACAAGCACACTCAAATGTACTTTTCTTTTTTCTTTAAGACTGAGCAGACACTTAAGAGGAGAGTTTACAAGCACTACTACAACATACATAATAAAAACATCAATAATGCACTTTATAAGCACTCCTTGGAATGTAACCAAGCTACATACTGCTTTTTTGTCCTTGAATGCATACCCAAGGATGGTAGGGGTGGCCTTTGGGAATCAACCATAGAATTCAAGGAATTATATTGGCAGATTGTACTTGAGGCAAACAAGCCTCCAGGACTTAATGATAATATTTCCATTGTCTCTGTGTTAAAACAGAGAGCTGTAAAGCTATAAAACAGTACAAATGCAATTACATCTGTATGACACTAGATAATTTTTTTTTTCTTGCTTAAATTTTGGCTGAAAGGATTTCACCTAGATTTTATTTATTTTTAGTACATAAAGTTGAACCCACTGAGACATTTTATGTAACACTTTTTATTGAACTAGTTTTTAACATTATTTTTATGGACCATATTATTATTTTTATTATTATTATTATTATTATTACTAATATTAAGGTTTATAAAGCATTTTATTAGAGGAGTATATATTTAACTTGTTGAATGACAATGTAATTTACTTATTGGTTGATCAAAAAGAGTCTTGGTATTTAATAAGCAGCACTTTTGCACTTGCTTTATCTGATGAAGTCTGTTTTTAATTGACGAAAATGCTGTGTGGATTATTCCTGTGTTTATATTCCTGAATTCACTTAATAAAGCCTGCTTTCAACTTGAGTGTTGTCATCAACCCTTCCTTCAGTGCTAGCTGGTTTGTTATTTGGTTCTTGCAGTTTGTGAGCACTTGCCCTGATATCATTTTTTTGGTTGTAGTTTATTTTGGGGCAGTGGAAGGTGAGGAAGGAGGAAATGGGTGAAATTCGCAAAATTATTGGACAACTTTCACAGCTAGTCGAGCTGCTTACACCTATTGGTCATTCACTGGCAGCTGTAGCTACTAACCTCTCTTTCAGAACCAGGACATGAATTCTCAGAGGGGAAGCCAGCAACATCAGAGGAAGACTGCTAACAATGTTTGGCTGTTGAGCGCAATGAATTGGATTTGGATTTTATTAACACTCCAAACATTTTGGCTTCACATAGAAGACAAGAACTCGGTAGAGAAGAACATACACCAGACCCTGGCCAGTGTGCAGCAGCTACACAAGGTGACTTTTTAGATAATGGCTCTAATGAGTCAAATAACCTTAATGTTTGGCTTTGTAAACAACTGCTTTTTAAAGAAACTGAAAATATAAAGCAAAATGTGAGTAACAGTTACAATGAATGTCTTGATAAAATTGATGTACTTATGCTAAGACACAAAAGTTTAAATATTGAAAATATGTACTTTGAAGAATGTCTTAGTCTTAAAATTGCACCGAAGGGCTTGAGAGTTTTTAAAAATTCCCAAACAATGTTGTGGAAGGAACTGAATTTTATGATGAACTGATACATGTTTTTGATGTGGCTTTGACTTGATGTAAGCTATGATAAAACGGAACACTGATAATGGAAGAATTATTTAAACAGATTACTGAAATGAATGAATGCATTATAAATGACTTATTATTTACAGTCAACTCAGAAAAAGAAAAATATTTTAATTTGAGGAAAAGTATAGATGAGAAATGTGCTGTCATTATTAAAAGAAAGAAAAGAAAGACTGAGAGAGACCTACTGGAATATAAAGAGAAATGGAGCAACACTTTACCTAAGGCTAATAGAAAGACTACTAACAATGAATGGAATGAATTAGGACATGAAACATCTGAGCAAGAGTATGTACGGGACAATGAAGGGGGACAGAATTTACAAGGGCAGAATGGGAATTCTTTTTATCAAAATGACACTTTAGAATTTCTGCCCCTTCACAGATCTGAAAGGAACCAAGCACAGTTCAATCCAATGTATGCAAGGGTGGGGGACGTGAAGGGCAGAACAACATGACAGGGGAGATAGTAACAACTATTTTTGATATTGTCAAGGATGGACACAGACACACATACAACAACTTTAACATATTTAACTATAGTGGAATCATTTTAATACCGAGCCACTTTGACCTACTGTTGAAGGGGTTGAAGTTCATCCCATGTAGGAAATGTGACATAAGTAAAATCATCATTGACTTAAAAATGTTTGTACGTAAAATTAACTTAGAGATCTTAGGAAACCAGAACCTTGTAGTTGACCAGAGTAAAGAACTCTGTAGGATGAGTACACATAAACTCCCCTCCACCCACAACTTAAGGATTAAAAGGTTTTCTGAATATATGAAACAAGAGCTACATTATCTCAGGATACCCATTGTCCACAAGGAGAATAGGAAATTGCATGTCCATGTTGTCAGGACCTGTATTAAGGTTAGGCTATTATGTTTTAGGGACTTAGTTTTACAGGGGTCACCTGAGTGGTGTCTAGGGCTAAAGCTAGATGTTAGCTAGTGCTATGATCTATTTATTTATTTATTTTCAGTTTGATTACCTGGGAAGTCCACTGGACCTGAAAGTGCCCATTTTCAGTGAAGGCCCGGAGAGAAAAGCTCCATAAGCAATACAGTAAGGGTTACATAATTATAAAAGTTCCAGTAAATAATACATATACAATAACAATACAGTAAGGAATGCATAAGTATAAAAAGAATAGCATACAGCATAGTTTACAAATATTAGAATACAGCACAGTTTACAGATGTTAGCATTCGGAGCAAGCATGATCAACTGTCTTCATAGTAAAAGATCTATGAGTACTTATATTCTTACATTAGCAGAGAGGAGACAGTTTACATGCAGTTATTCAAAATAAGTAAAGTATACACTTTACATGCAGTCAATAAGTTGCTATTTACATGGTATACAAATTTGAAATCATGTGAGAGTTGCTTAATCAGTTACCGAGAGCCGTCCGAGAGTCTGTTCCAGGAGAATAGTAATATGAGTTAAAGAGAGGTTAGGAACAAGGAGTATAAAGAACTCCTTCGGGAATTTCCTTAATAGAATTTAGGTAGGGTGAAAGCAGGAACATTTCCATTTAAATGACAGGTATGAGAAAAGCTGGGATTTGAAGTTTTCTGAATTTGATATTGTCCTAAGTGAGGGAGGGAGAGAGTTCCATTTCTTGCACAGTGAGAAAGGGCAGGTCGTTTGGGTTTGTTGATAGAAATTAAGTTTAGGTGTTCAGATCTCAGAGTTCTATTTGGGATATATGGGGGAAGGATGTTTGTTAGGGCTGGGCATTTAGCTGGGTGAAATACATGTTTGTGAGCAGTGATAAGTTGTAGGTAGTCTAGGTGGTTAGAGAGTTCTAGCCAGTTCAGAGATTGTAGGGTAAGGCAATGATGGGTAGAGTGTTTGGATTTGGTGGCAAATTTAGAGATCTTATTATAGCAATTTTCAAGTTTAGAGGTAATGGAAGAAGTCAGATTAGTTAGAAGAGGGCCTCCGTATAATAAGAAAGGCAGAAGGTAAGTAGCTGCCAGGATATGCCTTGTGGAGTTGGAGAGAAATAGATTATTCCTATAAAGCATACCTAATTTTTGGTGAGTTTTCTTTATATTTTGCTGAATGCAGATATCGAACTTGAGGTGTTTTTCTATAGTAATACCAAGTTTTGCAAAAGGGTCCACTTCTATAGCTGAGTTGGTTTGGCTAAGGACTTTGATTGCATTTTTGTCATAAGAGAAAGTCATGGAGGGAGAGAAAAGCAGTATTTTTGATTTATTTGAGTTGAGAGAGAGGTGGTTTTGGTGCATCTAGTTCTCAGTGGTTGAAAATGCAGTTTGGGTTTTAGTCAGCAGTTTAGGAAGGTTGGAGGCAGCACAGACTAAAGTTGAGTCATGCATATTGGATAACTGTTGTGTCAGGGATGGCAGTGTGAGGGTTATTAATGAAGATGTTGAAAAGCATAGGACCGAGGATGGATCCCTGAGGTACGCCGGTGGGGGTTGGTAAGAAGGAAGAAGTGGAGTTCTTCCATCTGACTGCTTGAAATCTGTCTGATTGGTAACTAGAGAACCAGGATAAAGTATTTGGAGAGAGATGAAGGTTGGAGAGATGCTAGTGAGGGTGTTTGTGGAAAATGGTATCAAATGCTTTAGAGAGATCTAGGAGTACTGTGGACACTAGGAGTCTCGGGCTTGGTTGACTGTTTCTAGGAAGGAGAGTAGGGCAATTGTAGTGATATGGCCAGGGCAGAAGCCATGTTGGATAAATGTAAGGAGTTGATTCTGGGTCAAGAAAGACATACGTTGGTGGTGGACACATTTTTCCAGAATTTTAGAGATTGGAGAGAGCAGAGAAATGGGGCAGAAATTAGAAATATTTGTGTTTTTGCCTCCTTTGTGAAGAGGAAGAATGTAGGCTGAACACCAGGGTTTGGGTACATATGATTCTTTTATGGTTCTATTTATTAAGATGCTGAATGGGAGTGCAATACCATCAGCAGCACATTTTAGGAAGGAGGAGGGTATATTATCAGGGGCATTGGAGCATGGCTTTAGTTTGGACAGGAGTCTTTTTATAATATTAGTTGAGACTGGTTTGAGCTCAGATATAAGGGGAGTGTTATTAGGGTTGTTGAAAGGTGAAGAATGAGGGACATGTGGATTGTTGTTTGGGAAAGTTTTGGTTAGGACAGCAATAGTTTCTATAAAGAATGTGTTAAAATGTGAGCTTAGTTCAAGGTCAGTTATACGTTGGTCAGGGCAGGGTTTATTCCTGGAGCCTGGATGGAGAAGGGAATTAACGGATTTCCAGAATTGTTTGGGGTTTTTATTATTACTGGACTGGATCTTACTACAGTAGTTTTTTTTTTGTCCATGGTGATTAGTTTTTTTACACGGTTGCGGAGTTGAGTGTATTGGAGCAGAGTAATGGGCATTTTCTTCTTTTGGAAAAACTTCCAGGATTTGTCTCTTTAATGCATGATTTGTTTTGTTTCTTTGGACAGCCAGGGAGCAGTAATAGCTCTGATTCTTTTGTTTCTTAGTGGGGCTAGGGAGTTAAGAGTTTCTAGGAAGACAGAGTTGAAGTATTCTAAAGCTTTGTCAAGGGGAAGTGAATTTAGGGTTTGCCAGTTCATTTGTTTGAGAATATTTGAGAAAGTAATGGGGTTAATGTTGCTAAGATTGTGAGTGGGAATGTAATGCAGGACACAGGTAAAAACTGCACTATCTAAAGCCAAAACACAGCATACTTTAGACCGGACACCATCCCAGGCTGCATTTTACACAAACTTCAGAATGAAATGGCTCCCCACCTAAGCACCATGTTCAATCATAGCCTCATATCAGGCTTTGTGCCCACTGAATGGTGTACAGCAACAGTTATCACACTCCACAAAGGGGGAGCCACCACTGATCCTGGGAACTATCGCCCTATTAGCCTGACGAGCCTGGTCTGCAAGGCCATAAAACGTATCATCATGGAACTCATAAACAAAGACATTGGTAACCTCCAAAGTCAGGATCTAACCCAGTTTGGGTTTGTGAAAGGCAGATCATGCCTCCTGAACCAGATTGACTTCTTTGAGGCAGTCACCAAAGCCATGGATGAGGGTAAGGTGGTTCACACAGCCTATCTTGACCTTGCCAAGGCTTTCATCACCATCCCTCATTCTGGAATTATAGCTAAACTCACTAAACTAGGTATAAATCCCTATGTCACAAGATGGATTGCCAACTGCCTCACTGAAAGAACCCACACTGTAAAAGTTGCATGCTCCAAATCTGACCTCAAACCAATGACAAGTGGAGTATCCCAGGGTTCAGCCCTGTGACCTCTCCTGTTTGGTATCTACTTCTCAACGTACAGGCTAACACAGAAGGCCTCTGGCTAATGAAGTTTGCAGATGACTGCAAACTAGGAGCCATAGTCAAGTCCCCAAATTATGTGGAAATCCTACAGAAGGGCCTTGCTGAGACAGATGCCTGGTGTCAGAGCCATAGCCTCAAGCTCAATGCCAAAAAGTGCATTGTCATCCCCTTTGGTAAAAACTCTGTATCCATGAACTACTACATAGACAGCAGTCTACTTAACACTGAATGTGTGATAAGAGACCTTGGGACCCCAGGTGGAGTCTGTCCTTTGATAGTCACATCACCACAGTAGTCAGGAAGTCCTTCTACGTGGCACACCTCATCATAAAAGGGTTCTCATCCAGGATAAAAGAGGTCATTGTTCCCCTCTACTTGACATTCATTACACCCATTATAGAGTAGAATGCCCCGTTTGGAATGTACCTTACAAGACATCTGCAGCAGCTAGAACGGCCACAGAAGTACCTCACAAAGAGGATTACTGGCCTCAAACAGATGCTCTACACTGACTGTCTCAAAAAACTCCAGCTTTACTCCATAGCATATCACCTACTCCGAGGTGATCTCTGCCTAACATATAAAGCTATGTCAAACCCACAGCTGTTGGACATGCTACACCTAAAGAAATCTTAATCCCTCTGAGCTACACATTCTAGGGACCTAAACCTTGTCACCACAATAAACAGGACATGCTGGAAGGATAGATTCTTGTCCCAGAGACTTCCCATACTCTGGAACAGACTACCCATCTATTTCAAGAAAAGTTCATCATTAGCACTCTTTAAGAAAAATCTTGATGAGTGGATGGGAAATAGGAAATACACCCTGGGGATCACTTCTGTGTCTCTGCTCAACAGTGGCATAGGAAATAACTTTCTTGGGTGGAGTAAACCAGGGAACCTTGTTGGCTAGGCTTACATAGGCCCTCAGGCCAATAGCTTAGTACCTATTTATGAACCTATAAACCTAATGGTGCTGATATGGGGTGGATATAGTTGAGTGATAAATGAAAGCAGGGAGATGGTCACTAAAGTTGTCTGGTATAGTGCCAGAGTGAGTTATTCTATTTGGATGGGTGACTAGGATCCAGTCTATAATGGATCCTGGGGGGTGTCATTTGTTAGGTTGGGTGATAGAGAGGATTACTTGGGTAAAGTTGTAGAGGTTAATGTATAGGGAGGGAGAGGGAGTGTTGATTTTATTCCAGTCAATATTTACATCACCTAGACTATAAGTTTCATAATTAATTTCAGTTGAGGCCCATTAAAAGATATCTTCAAGGGTAGAGATGTTGTCACCTGGGGAGATATATAGGGCAATAAAGTGAATATTATTATGTTTATTCATTCTTAGAAGACCAACTGTTAGTTCAGTATTTTTTAATTGTGGGGTTGGAATTTGAAGGGGGATTAAGGTAAGAAGATTAGAGTAGATTTGAGCAGAGCTGCCACCTTTTTTATTTAATTGGTTATTTCTGAGAATGTGGAAACCAGGAGGTAGGCTTTCAAAGTCAGAAATATGGGGTTTAGCCAGGTTTCGGAGATGGCTAAGATGTCAGGTTGGTTATGGCTTATCCAAGCTTGTACTTGGTGTACTTTGTTGTTGAGGCTCTGGGCATTGATTGTGAAGAACTTAAGAGGATTGTGGGAGAAGGAAGAGAAAGAAAGGAATGCGGGAAGGAGTTGTTTATAGTGGGACAAGGACAGGGGTTGGGATGAATATCTCCAGCTAAGGCTAGGACATTGCAGGAGATAACTTTTAGCCATTTGGGTTTATATAGTAGGAAACTGGGTGGAGCTAGCATTAGTTTAGGAGTAAGAGTTTTAGCTGTGGTGGAGATGAGTTTGGGATAGAAAAGGTCCAGTGGTTATGTGGAATAAGAGAAGAGGAGATAGAATGGAAATGAGTGTATGAATGTGGTTGAAAGTGAGTGTATGGGATAGTTTGAGTTGAATATAGGATTGGGGAGCTTTGGGGGAGTAAGGACTAGCATAGTAAATGGGAATTAGGAATACAAGAAGGAAACAATGGGCCCGGAGGGTATGGAGGATTAGGGAGAGCATGTCTAGACAAGGGGTATATTAATGGGAGTAGTTCAGAGGTAAGGAACTGGCTGTTAGGGAGGAGAGGTAAAGAAAGAGATGGGGTTATCTTTGTTTAAAAAGGAGAAGAGGAGGGGACTATGATTGGAGAAATATAGGGGATATTAATGTGTGTTAGTGGGAGGGGTAAGAGGGGTAGAGTGACGAGGACAGAACTATGATTAGATAATTACGCTGAGTGGGAGTAGTAAGGGAAAAATACATGTAGGCATGCTGGGGGGTGGGTGGGAATTGGGGGCAGGGTAGGGGAGCTGAGTGAGCCTGCAGGGCAAACGGAGTGGGATACACCCACAAAGAAGCTTCTCAAGAAGAATTGGGAAACAGTCTATTTAATCAAGTAAAATATGGCAACTGTTAAGTTGTGAGAGAAGGAGGAGAGCAGTATAGGCAGAAAAAGTGGTGGGAAGAGAGACACAATGATTAGATAGGAGATGTAGTAGAGAGCAGGGAATGGGTCCACTGGTGTATGGAGGAATTGGCCACCACATGAGCAACATATTCAGTACATGTAATTAGTTAACACCTTTTGAGGTTAAGCAAGACATACTTCAACAGTCCTATATTGGAGAGGTACACCCACATAGGGACTTGACCACAGGTAGTGCCAGGTAGGGTGGGTCAGAGGCTGGACAATCTTGTATCAGTGCTGTTCAACACACAAACTAACCTCCCTAAGCTTAGCTTTGCACATAGCTCTTCTGTGAGCTGCTCTGAGCTTAGCATTGTACAGAGCTGTTCTGTGAGCTGCCCTGAGCTTAGCATTGCACAAAGCTTTTCTGTGTTACAGGTTAAAGTCCAAAAGCTTTATGGGTAAATTTTACAAACTAAGCATTTGCTACTATACAGAGCACTGCTAATTGCCACTGTATAGTGAGCATCAGTGTACAGATGCTCCTAATTTATAACAGGCAGAAAAAAGCTAAAAAATAACTCCTGTGCCCTCTGTCCAATTAACAACTACACTTTGTGCTATCTGGAGTGCTTTATGACTCAGAGAGACCAGGTCATTGATGAATGATCCTGGAACTTCTAAATATAAAAGCACATCAATAGTAGCTCTCAAGTAAAATTAACATCAATCAACTAAGTTCCTAGTAAGCCCTCTGGCTGGTGAAACAATCTCAATTTAAACATTTATGTGTGTTTCCCAACTTGGACAATATTTAGAGAGATACATTCCTAAGATGGTACTTTATTTCAAAATGGGTCTGATATGTTATGAATAATGGGGCCAAGGACATCCTTGAACATAGATAAGGTGCCACAACAGGTAATATATGCAAAGCAGAAATACTTTATGACTACAGCAGAGACATGGTGGTTTAAAGAGAGCAATATTGGTTCTCGGATCTCTAAGATGTGGTCTGCTTTTAGATGGAACAATAGCAGTAAGAAGGGAAAGAGCTTCTTTTCTTGTCATACTATACAAAAGTGAATAGTTAGAACTGCAGATTTTTTAACATGAGAAGAAGGATGGCTGTTTGTACTCCTTTGCTTATTATGAAATGAGTGGTGTGGTTGTTCAGTAGACTTGAGGGATTCTGCTTCCTTTCTGATTATACCAGACAAAGATGAGGAAGCAAGGAAGTGTCATTACAGCTTTTTGAATATGAGAAGGACACTGTACTCTATTCTTCTACCTACTGTAAAATGCATGGTAGACTTGGAAAATGAAAGTTGAAAGGTTTCTAGGCTTGAGCCAGTATTCTTTGATTGGTACTTACCTGGTAAGTTAGCTTCTTGCCAACATTTGAAAGGAGAAAGCTTGTTAAGTAGACTGTGGATTAATGGTACTGATAAATTACCTTTTTAGACCATAAAGTCATGGTGGCCATAACTGAAAATGTATCATTAGACTAAAGAATGCAGGACTGGTAAGATAGGGGGTGTACTTTTGCCCTGACCAAAGGCATAAGTAAAATTTAACATGTCTTATAGTGTTTTGATCCATACTGAAGAATCTGGGAACACTGAGTACACAATGAATAATGAAAAGGAAGGGGAAGCTAGGAAGATAAATGTCAGCATGACTTTCCAGAAAATCATTAGCCATATTGAAAGCATTTTCAAGTTAACAGATTCAGGAGCTAACCTGTTATATTTTTTAAAGAGGTTCATGAAACTAAAAATATGTTTTTGAGAAGAAATTATGATAAAAAGTTAGTTGAAAGTGATATTGATAGAATTATTAAACTTAGACTTGATAGATTTAATAAACAAAAAAGTAGAGATATTTTTATATCTAATAAAACTATTAATTGTGTAGATAATTTATTTATAGTATCTAAGTATAATATTTGTAGTAATATGATCAAATCAAATATATTACATTTTTGGGAATTTTTAGACAACTTTGATGAATTAAAGAATTTAAAGACAAAAAAATTATTTTTTTCTTATACAAAAGGGAAGAGCATTAAAGATTTTGTTGTACAAACTAGGTTTTCTAAACTGATTGTGAAAATACCCATTCAGTTAACTATTTTGGGTACTTTTCCATGTGGAAAATGTCAAGCTTGTTCATATATACATAGAACTTTTTTTTTAAATTAATAACAAAAATTTTGATTTAGAGGGCTCATATAACTGTAGAACTAATAGGGTAATCTATGCCCTCAAATGTGGTTGCAATAAATGTTACATCGGTCAAACGAAAAGAATGTTTAAGGTTAGACTTTTAGAACATCTGAGGGACATAAGAAATAAAAAAATGGAGAGCCCTTTAGCCTTACATTTTTGTGAATTTCACAATTGCAGTAGTGAGAGTTTAAAAGGTACCATTTTACAACAGGTAGCTAAAATGGAACCTGATGAATTAGTTGTGGGTAGATTACTTTTAAAGAAGGAAACTACTTTTATTTTAAAATATGACACTTTAGTACCTGGAGGCTTGAATACAGAATGTAATTGGAAGAATGTTATTTAGCTTGTAGGTGCATATCAATTTTATTGATTAATTGTTTAATGATGTAATTGAATGATTTTTGTGACTATATAAAGTGTGCTTTAGTATTGTTAGTTTACTCCTTGAAGGCTTACTGTGGCCGAGGCGCTAGAGTGAGAGACAGAAAATAAAGCTGCTTTTGGATCCTGTGCTGACTCCTGTTGTTTTGCTGTGCTAACCTGTTATTGTCTGTGTAGTTGAAGTTCCATTCATTAGCACTGTAGCTGTTTAGTTGGTTCCTTACTACATGTGAAAAATTAGATCACTGAACCCACAGTACAAAGTGCTCTGAATGGAATCTAAGACCACAATCTGGCACACCTCACTTGCTGATGTACTGGTTGTTACAGAAATAATTACAAATTAGTATGTTAACAACCACATTTATTATATTGGTGTCTGTTATTGAAGATTAGATGATGGATAACTGCAGTATTTACATTCTCACTAACAACTTTGTGTCTCTTCAGAAAGTTGGGCAGCTTAGAGCACAGTATGCCTTCAGTGAATATGCTAGATGAATGCTGGTCTGCCAGAGGTCATATGCATGTAGTTCTGTTATCAACAATGTCACTTGAAAGTTTCTCTCCCATCTATGTCTCTCTGTTTCTCTCTGTCTCTCTGTCTCTGTCTCAGTCTCTCTCTGTCTTGCCACGTGTGTAGGGCAGCATGTTGTAAGAAATACACATAGACTTTAAAGTAGCTGTGGCAGTTCATATACATATATTAAGTTATACTTATTAAAGTATACCTTTGATTCAGTGATCTGTAGAAGCTTGTTTGGATTTATTTATTTATTTTTTTTTAAGTAGTATTAAATTAAATGGAAAAAATAAACCACCTGCTGTGATCTTTCCCCATAGTACCTTTCTCCAAAACTAATACCACAGGTGTGACTGTTTCAAGTAATCCTGATAGAAAATAGTTGCCAAAGGCTTGATCGCTGGTAAGGCATAAAGAATACTGAAGAGAATAAACAATCAAAAACATTTCAGGAAGAAAAAAATTGTTTAGACCCAGTATCATTTCATTTTAGCATTTATATTATGAAAATTTTGTTTTTAGAAAGCTGTTACATAAACTAAGGTCCCTACAAGAAAAATGTCAATGATGAAGAAGGGAGATTAATCAGATAAGAGCTAAAGTTGATATTTTCTTTAAAAAGTAGTCAAAGTTACTGAAAAGAGTCAGAAGAAGTAATACAAGTAGCAGTCAAGGAAAATAATAGAGAAAGATTAGATTTATACAAATAAAAAATAAGGGCCTTGACCTTTGATATATAGAAGTAGTCGCTGTGTCATTCCAGAGCAGACTACTTCAATATCTAAAATCAAAAATGATATTCGAACACTTACTGTTATTGAATATAATAAAATGAAAGTTCTTTTTTCTTCTCCACATGCTGGTAGCAATCTGCATGATATATATTACATTTGTCAGAACCTGAAGATACTTATCTCCACTTCACAGAAATATAAATGAACCATCTCTTCATACCACATGAAAGAAAGGCAAGGAGATCCACTATCAGGACATGTAGTTCTTTATTACAACCGTTCTGGTACTTCGGCTTTTCGCCTTCTGCTGGAACATTTACAACTTCCCAATATACCCCTTTATATACTATTTTTCAACCAACAATAAATCAATTAAGCTTTTCCAATAACAATTACATCATTAAATGAATACTTCACCATGCAACCAGTTTTCTTGAAAAAGTTACACTCTGAAAGGAAATATTATTCAACCTATAAACAATACCCCTATTAACTACAAATTCATTCATGATAATATTTAAATACAACTGTAATACGTTTGATATGCAAATAACTATCTATTGATGCATAAATAAAGAATATCCCCGGGATTCATGAAGCTTGCGCCAGCTGCAGGCGGAGCATAGGTGTTCTAACACCAAATATGGCCGCCGAGCAATTCAGGTACAAGCTGTTTCCATGAGCACTACCTGCGTACGCTACATCCGCACAACTTCCGAGCCTTGTATGCTAATTACCCCATGTGCAGCAGTGTAGCATCCAAATGAAGGTATGTAGTGATTCAGGAAGTGGTGCAGGTGTAGTGTAAGCATGCAGAAATGTAAACCGTAGAAAACTGTTTACATTTTTGCAAACATAAAATCGGAGCCATGACAGCCGACCAAACACATGTATTATATTGTTAATATATGCCAATGGCTAAATATATAGCCATTGGTATAAAAAAATGTACAAAATATAAAATTAGCATTTAATATATATAGTCGCACTATCGCAACGTGGAAGCGCAGGGAAGTGGTGCGCAAAGGGGATCGCAAGGAATGTATAAAAATATAGAATAAAACTGCAATGAGACACATATCATGATTTCCCCATAATAGTCAATGGCAGGCATGCTACACGGTACTTATGGTGCAAGGGTTGCTAAGGGGCAGTGACAGTGTTATGCGCAGTAGCTAGGAATTAGTAGGCAATGCCATGCAAATGAGAGGAGAAATAGTGAATAGCAGATTCCCCGCTGGTGTAAGGATGCGCCTCACAGTATAGCGTTATAACACCGAGGTGTGCCCTTGAGATAAAGATGACATCAAGAGAGGGGTGTGTCGCCATTGCTGTAAGTACATTGGAGCATTGCTAAACCGGTCTGCCCCTAGCTAGGCAAAGTTGCAGGATAGGGGTGTGTCAAACTGGCCATAGCTATGCTTAGCTGAGAGTACACAAGGTAACCGAGTATGCATGTGAACGGAGATGAAAACGCGCGTAAACCCAGTAAACAGGTATGAGCAGTGTGCACTGCAGCTGAAACAGGAAGGATGTAGGAAAGAAATAAGGAAATGCTACAGCAGTGAAATTGGACTACAAATGACTAATTAACATCTAGGAGCCTACAGTGGGTCATTGACAACAGCTAACAAGGCTGCAAGCAGCTACCTGCAGAACAGGAAAGGGGAGCGGCTGTACTGCAAAGAAAACAGTAAAGTGTCAAAGCAGAACAAAGCTGATTTGCAGTATATCAGCTACAAGGCACATTTTGCCATGACTGGGTAGGGAAAGTACAAAACAAGAAAGATGGCAGGTGGATGCATGCCTGATAATGGGAGGGGATCCAGGTCTAAAAGTGAATTAAAGGGCAACAGATTAATCAAGGCAGGCAAGTAGATCTCCACAGTAAAGGCCCCACACTTGCAGTACTCATTGCAAAACCCATAATTAAGACACACTGCAGCTGGAATAGCTCATACACACCCACTGACATCAGCAGCATCCATAGCACAATGCTATAAAGTGTGAAAGTACCTAACACACATTTGTGTATTCCCATACACTCTGCACCAGTGGTGTATACATACGGGAACTTTTATTATGTACATGTTAGGGGCTGCCATAGCTTTGATCCACCAGCATGTGTTAGAGACTGAACGTGGTGTGGGGGATGATGCACATGACCACCTCAGGCACCGGAGGAGGAGGAGAGTGTTCAGACCCAGGGTAACCTACCAGGGGCTACATGATCTGGAGATAGTAGAGAGTTACAGGTTGGATAGGGACATCCTACAGCAATTTAAAGAGCTGTGCCAGCCACACCTCAGAGCCCGAACAAACAAAGGGGAACCCATCCCAGTGAATATGAAGGTATGTGTAAGCCTGAGAATACTAGCTACAGGTACCTTTCAAATACCAACAGGGGATATCATGAGGATCTCACAGGCATCAGCATCCAGGGTACTACACCAGTTCCTGGATGCCATGTTACCACATGCCAATGAGCACATATACTTCCCCCAAACACAGGAGGAGTTGGCCAGCAATATGCATCTCTTCCACCATGTGGCAGAATACCCGGAGGTACTGGGTGCAATAGACTGCATGTACATATACATCAAGTCATCACCCGGTGAGCAGGGTAGGTGCTACATATACCACAAAGGATACCCCTCCATCAACTGCCAGGTTGTGTGCAATGCCCTTGGCATTATCATGGATGTGTGTGCTGGCAGCCCTGGAAGCTATCACGACTCCCACATCTAGTATGCCTCACAGCTGTATCAGTTATTTGCCAGGGGGATATCCCAAATGGCCACCTGGTGGGGGATGCTGGCTATGCACTGGAACAATGGATGATGACTCCCATCAGAAATGCACACACACCCATGCAGGAATGCCATAATGAGACACACGCACAAACCAGAATCATCATAGAGCATGTGTTTGGGATGCTAAAAGCACGGTTCCATTGCTTGGATATATCTGGTGGAGCCTTGCAGTACTCTCCAGGCACATGTGCCCACATCTTCATAATGTGTGCCATGCTACACAATATGGTCCTGCGGAAACAGCTGCAGCAGGGACAGAATGCTGAAGGCCCTCACAGCCCATCACCATTGCCAAGGGCCCCACAGGCACAGAGGTACTCAGACCATGAAAACCCTGAGCCAGCCCCATTAGGCAGATGGAGGCATGCCCAGTATGCCCATGCCTTGGCAAAGAAGGAATGTATAGCACACACACTGACAGTGTAGGCACCTAGGGACTGACACCTTTCTCCACCTGCACACACAGTAAAAATGGATGGCACACACACAAGACTACCTGTAAATCATCATGTATAGGCAGTCTACTCTGTGCATCCAACATAGGCAGCCCTCAACTATTGCACACACAACTGCCATTGGCACAAGGTAGGTTAACACCTGAACAGTAAATTAAGCTATCAGCATATGCAGATACTATATGTATAGATTCATAGGTAGGTACTTGGCCAACTGCTAGATTAATTAACTGTCCCTCTGTGGAGCAGAGCCAATGGCGGGATCCCTTGGGTGCATCTACTTTTCTCCATCCACTCTTCAAGGTTTCTCTTGCAGAGTGTTAGTGAGGGGCTCTGTATAATGTAGTAAGGGATGTTGTTCCAAAGTATGGGGAGTATCTGTGGCAGGAAGCTGTCCCTCCAGAATCTTCCAGTTATTGTTGTGGCAAGGTTCAGCTCACTACAGTGGGTGGCTCACTGTGACATGGATTCCCATAGGTGGAGCATATCCATCAAGCCTGAGTTCGACATGGCTGTGTTGGCCAGTGGAAATCATCTCTGGGTAAATGAGATGCCACTGAGTAAAGTAGGAGTTTATTCATTCTGACTGCATAGGCCATATGTTGGAGGCCAGTATTCCCCTTGGCAAGGTACATTCATGGACATCCCAGCTGTTGGAAGTGTCTTCTGAGGTACATCCCACATGGGTTATTATACCCTATGATGGGACTGATGAGTGATGAGTAAAGGGGCACTATAACCCCAGTATGTCTATATGGGAATCCTTTAGTAACCAGATGGCCTACATAGAAGGATGTCCTAACTACTGTGGAGGTAAGATTGTCAAAGGAGAGATCACTATCTACCTTAGTCCCCAGATACCCCATTACCTCATCTGTATTAAAGTGGCTGCCACTTATGTGTTAATATGTGGGTGACAATTCCACAATGGAATGACAATGCAGTTAGTGGCACTTGGCTGGAGGTCATCTCATTGGCACCCTGTGACGTTCTCCGTGAGGCCCGTTGAGGAATTTCTGTGTCAGCTGGACTATCAATCATGGTTCCTAGTTCGCAGTCATTGCTAAACATGGTCTGCCGTAGTCCACCTGTGTTTGCCTGTATCTCTGAGATGTATATGCCAAACAGTAGGGCTCCCAGGACTGAGTCCTGTGGGACACCAGTCATGACTGGTCAAGTGTTGGACCTGGAGACCGCTAGTTGTAACATGTGGGTTCTGTGTATAAGTCTACTGGCAACCCAACCTGTGATGTATGGGTGTATGCACAGGCTGGTGTGTTTATCAATAATACTGTAGAAAAACTGCTCCAACCTCCAAATACCACTAAACCAAGTAAAAAAACACGAAAGCGACGACAATTGCAGGTAGAAGAAGATCCTCCAAATTTATTAACACACAGAGTCACGAAATAATCCACAGAATGAACGCCTTCACAGTTACAGCGTTTTCGTCCAAATGGACTTCATCAGATCAGTTTATCAATAATACCTGAGTGGGGCATGGTGTCAAAAGCCTTGGCGAGGTCCAGGTAGTATGTGTGAACTACCTCCCCCATCATCTAACGTCTTGGTGACTGTATGTAAGACGTCAAACAGGCTCAGTAGGCATGAACTGCACTCAACCAAGCTGACCTGGGTTGGGTCACATGTTCGGAGGTTACCAATGTCTCTGTTAATAAGCACCATGAGGATGCGAACCATATCATTGCAGACCAGGCTAGTCAGGCTTATGGGGTGGTAGTTACCATGGTCAGCTGTGATTCCACCTTGATGGAGTGGAATAACCGTTGCTACGTGCCATTGTATGGGCATGTAGCCTGTGGAGAGGCTGAGGTAGAACAGCTTAATTAGGTGGTGGGCAGGTTGTCTTGTACAGTTTGCAAGATGCAGTCTGGGACAACATCTGCCCCCACTGACGCTGTGTTCTGTTGTTAGAGAGGGCCATTTCCACCTGTGTGTCTCTGATATGTGGGATACTGTACCTTTCGGGTAGTGTTGTGGGCTCTTTAGGGGGTGAAGTATACAATGCATGTATCTGCAAGGATGTTGGCGATATCAGTAGGGTCAGCATATTTTGTGCTATATTTCACCGGCACAGTGCAAATCTGTGTGTCATCATGTAGACCCTTGACATAGCCAAAGAAGGCTTTGTGGTTATCTTTCGAATCCTTGCGTATTCTTCTGCAGATGTTAGCCTTGGATGATGTCATGAGGGACCTATGTATCATACTAATAGTGGTCATGGATGTCTGCCCTTCTTGGAATTTGCTGTTTGTCTGGAACACTGTCCTACTTCTGTAGTATAGCCTGTTTACTGCAAAGGTCCACCAGACCGGTGTCCTTGTTTAGGAGGAGTGAGTCTTGGTATACCAGTGATGGCACAATCCATACATCCATGTAGGTGCTTATAGACTGCATTTCTAAATCTGTCTGTATCTTGAGCAGTGTTTCCCCTTATTGTGAGGGCTGTGAAACCCCCCACCCTCATCACTAGTAGTCTAAATTTAGCTGCAGGAAAGGTATACACTGTGGTATCCATGGGTGTGGGAGATGCTTGGGTGTAGAAACCATGAATAGTTCATGATCAGATCAAACCAGTGACCAGTTAACCTCCACTGTGGTGCACCTGTTGCCCATGTTGGTGATGACCACTTCGAGTAGTTTCCACCCCACGTTAGGGAGGTTACCACCTGATACAGGGCATATGAGGAGATACATTTCAGGAAGCGCTGGGCCTGGAAGTGAGTACCGGAGTAAGTTTCCCAGTTAATGGTATGGTAGTTGACATCGACCAATGCCAGGGTTTGCGTTAGGACTGTTATGTTCTCCTCTGTCTCCAGGTAGGTGGAGTGGTGGTCCTGGGTCATGGAGGGTGATCCATAGCAGGCCACAGTTTACATTGCAGTTGTGGCTGATGTTAGCTGCACACGGATTATCTCAGAGGTATTATGCTGTCCCACTAACCTGGAAGTGTAGGTATCCCTGATGAATATGGATACAGCCCTTCCATGTCTGTGTCAGTCCATGTTGTGTGGCTGAAATGTATGGTATGGGTTGTAGTCTGGTAGTGCTGGTGTGCTTTCAGAAGCCTTAAGACAGATCTCAGTTACTGGACAGATGTTGATGCTGTCCATCCTGAGGAGTGCTGTGAGTGCATGCATGTTGTGATCATATCCCCTGGTGTTGAGTAGCATAACCATCATTGAAGCTGCTATTTGCTGTTTATGGTATGCTGGTATTCACTTTCGAGACTCTCCTAAATAAGGCACCATGGGGGCGCCAATAGCTTTGGCCAGTATTTCAAAGCCTAAGGCTGACACATAGGCTGGTATGGTATCATTGCATGCATGTTCCCCATCTGTGCTTGTTTTTCATCTGTCTTGTAGGTAACCTACTGGTAAACAATAGAAAGCCTTAAATGTATACAAGTCTTCTAGCTTCCAAGATAGGCTTTTGGAGTGACTAAGTATCAGTGTTCTGTATGTTCTTGCTGTACTTAACTGTTTCCTGACTACATGGTGATTTCTCACTGTATATTGTGATCTGAAGGTCTGTTTATTCACATATTATGGCTGTGATGGCCTGCACATTAGAGTTTCACAGATAGCCTACTACCTATCTGCCCAAGGGCAATTAGAAGGGGTCTATATTAGAACACCGAATGTTCAAAATTTTGAATGTTCTAATATCGAACCCTATGAATCGAAAATTTAAAACATCGAACATGCAGAACAGCAAATTTTTTCCTAGGGAAATAATTTGCTGTTCCAAAACACATACACACAACACAAGCACACCAAACAAAAAGCAATCCACACACATACACCTAAACTCTTACACCTAACCCTACACTAAACTATACATACACCACTAACTATCCACTTACCTTAACCCAAACCCTAAACCTAAGGTCAGTCACTATCGCACAGTCACTTCACCCGTGCCCTAACCCTAACTCATCTACTCCTCCCTAACCCTCACGTCCACACAATTGCACACTTACCTGACCTGCCCCCTAACCCTAACTCACCTAACCTGCCCTAACCCTCACATCCACACAATCGCACACTTACCTGAAACTGACCCATAACTTTCTACCACAGCACTGAAAATACTGAAGCAACAGAAATGGACAACCATATTCTTTCCCTAGGAAAAGTTTTGGTTTTATGTTTTTTCGATATTTTCAGCATTCGTTGAAAATGGGTCGATATTAGAACACTCGAAATTTTGAACATTCGGTGTTCTAATATAGACCCATTAGAAGCATAGCTACAGTGTGTTGGCTTTTCCTTCACTATTGATGTAGTAACTGAGCCTCTGTCAAGCATAGCCAATGAAGCAATACCAGGCAGAGTTGCTGGAAACTGTTGAAGACTGGGGTTGTGGAGGGTGATAGGGGCACTTAGTGATCTAAAGAGGGCATGTTAATGTGACAATTTAACACCATTCAATTCCCCCAACAGGTCTCGCAGCTATCAAACTGGACAGGATCCCCCACCCCCTGGCTGTATGGTTCTGGGACACATGCTCCCAGGGGTGTATATTCTGTTACCCATTCACACAACAAGGTTTCCCTTGAAGTGTGTCAGTGAGGGGCTATGCCTAATGTAGTTAGGAATGTAATGTATTGTCTCACAGTACATCTGTTATATGTTGTTATTTCAAGAGTAAGTGAAGCTCAGTGAGTTTGGGGGCCTCCGCCCTTTGCTTAGCCCAGCTTACACATAGAAATCATCTAAATAGGAAATAGGCGGAAGCTACATTAATGTCAACAGTGTAATGGTTACAGCATTTGCATAGTATCTGTGTATTCCAGGTTCCAATCCCAATAAAGGCAGAGATGTTTATCATGTTCAAAAGTATACCTTAACCACAGCTTGCATATATAGGTAGTAATCGTCTATATAATAAACATTCAAAGCACCCATATAAACCCATGTGTGCTGGAGAGTACAGTCAACAGAGAATGTAATGTTATGTCAGCACATAGTGAGATGTCACATCACTGACATGTATATATCCTTAGTAGTTAGCAGATGTGGCCGTGTTTGCGAGCATAGGTTATAAATTACAAAGATTGTTTAACTGTGTTTAACTGCTGCTATAATGTCACACAAACACTTTTAAACATGCTTACAACTGCTTAAATGAGTCTTATTCTGGAGTAAAAAACATTTATAAAGCACCGCAGGTGTTGAACCCTGGACCATGCACACAGTCATGGGACTTACCAATAAGCCACCCGAGGTGTATACATGTTTCATGGTCTTGAGACTACACCTTATACCATATGCATTTCCCTGTAATGATCACAAACGGGACAGTCACTTTGTGTACATGTGTACAGTACATTGTAATGTACTGTAGTTTGTGAACCAACACATTCCAGTCTACATATATATTACTGTTACAGATTAATATGACATATATATGTGTGTGTGTATATATATATATATATATATATATATATATATATATATATATATATATATATATATATATATATATATATATATATATATATATATATATATATCTACGTCAGTGATGTCTGCACACACACACACACACACACACACACACACACACACACACACACAAACACACACACACGCACATATATATATATATATATATATATATATATATATATATTATTGTACAGTTACATCAATAGCCATATATATAAACATATATAAACACACTTCATGACACAGAAGCATTCCAAAGGAATTGGAGTGTAGACAAAACACATGCAGCTCTGGCATTATAACACTTAATATTAACCTAATTCACCATAGAAGGGGTGGTTGTTGTGTATGTGAAGATTGGGGTGGGGGTGGAATGATGGGTAATGCAATCATGCATCAAAGAGGGCCTGGGTTGGATGTCCAATAAGTGAGCTGGAGGGGTATACATGGAGTATGGGGACAATATAAAAAGGACACAAAGCAAGAACCTTTCTCATTCATAATACTCCCTGTCATGTCACATTGCAACACCTAATTTCATAAACATATGAACATTAACATGTATCAGACATATGTACACCAACTGACTGTCCCATTTGTTTTCGGTAGTGAGGAATGTCTGTAGTACAATGTATATTCTAAACACCATAACATTTGCACATATCTCAGATGCCTTAGTGGTAAAGTCAGTGATTGTGATGTTCATGGTCCCAGGTTCAATACCTGCAAAGGCTGTTAGGTTATTTTGAGGGCCAGAATAAGGTCTGTTGGATGCAGGTGGATTAAAGCACTCTTAAGCATTTGTAAGCGGGTTTCCATAGGTTTGTGTGACAGTAAGTGGCGGTGAAACACAGTAAACGGAGAAGCGCTTCACAGGTTTAACCTTTGCTTAACGTCGTGCAGACCACGTGCAAACCTGCTTACAAACACATAAATGTGCATTATTCACACTTTCCCTACCAGTACCTACTCTGAGAGGTAAAATAATAACATCTTCCAGGAGTAGAAACCGCAACCATGTATTCCACCCTCAGAGTAACCTAACACTAAGCTACCTGGGAAGTACCTATCCCAGTTGTGCATGCAGACAGGTCAAAACACAAAAGAGAGGAATGTGTTGAAATAGGACAACCCACCATGTACCCAATTAAAGGTGTATGCTCATATATATATATATTATATATATATATATATATATATATATATATATATATATATATATATAGAGAGAGAGAGAGAGACAGAGAGAGATAGAGACATGTCGATATAAACAGGTCTACATATATAAGTAGATATATAGATAGGTTAAAAACATCTACACATCTATGGAGGTACAGATAAATGAATGCAATAATATATATATATATATATATATATATATATATATATATATATATATACATACATGTCTGTAGACAGCATCCAAAGTGTTCATATCTGAGTATAACATGGACCATAGCAATCACACATTCCACCCCCCCAAAACAGTATGAACATAACATATGAAGAGTATATGCCAATACACTATTACAAGTATGTTCTATGGACACACTCACCAACACATCTGCAATGACTGCAAATATCCATGACAGAAATACACAGACAGCTTTCATTTTGCAAAACTTTATTACATTCCAATGTATTGCCAAAAGGAGTCAAGGGCTAACAGTACCTGAATGCTATACAGGAAGCATTTAATAGTGCCTTAATGAATCAGCCTGCAATTACCATAGTATTAGTCCACTAAGGGATAGGTGTTCACATAGAGAAAGAACACCCACACACTTACAGACGTTGTATAAAAGGGGTTCCTACATACCTGCATGTGTTATGTACACCCACCAACATCTACCCCACAACCAAAATAATTACATCAATACATACTATCATACCATAACCAATTGTTCAACTACTGTACAACATCTGCTGAAACCTTAACATACCTGGACACAGACACACTAACATGGCCCTATGTGAAATAGTTGCCATTATACAATTGAACAGCTGCTGATGTAACAGGGTTTGTATGAACTAATCCCATTTCAGAAGGCTGAAAGTTTCGTACACCAGGAAGTGTTACCGAGTACTGATTATTGGCACAGTATGATACACAGTAACATCAAACTAAATATGCCTGGCAAGCACACTGTAAACCCCCTAACATTATATGCATAGCTATGCAGCCTTGAGAAGGTCAAACAACCTCACCAGACTGAAACATGTGCTGATGTGCATGTAATTAGCTACTTTGGAACACCAACTGGTTATCGGGATAGCACATGTTACTGATCTGTAACTATAAAAGATTGCCTTGTCATGCATTCAAACCATCTATATCTACCTGTAGGCAGTACAAAACACTGAAAGACGAACCGAAAATGAGTATTATACTAGTCAATAACACCTCCGATTACTAAGAAGGTATGTATAACATGTAGTATGTCTGTGTATGTAGTACCTGTACTGTAAGAATTACAGTGTAATCAGCGCATATAGTGGAAATAGCTATCTTGTAACAATGTATTGTTGAGCAGTAGTAATGCTTGCAGTATTCTATGTGTGTACTGCTGTAGGTCACTTGGCAAACTTCGCATACACCACAAGGGATAATATGGGCTTGGAACCCACCAATTCACTTCCAGCCACTGTCAGTGTCAGGATTGGTCCAACAAGTATGTGTCTTAACAGGGGATAGTATATGTCAATATATTGTAACAGTCGACATATGTATGGGTGTATAAGTAAGATGAACATGTTAAAGGTGTGCTTACCATGCAAATATGGTGTGCATTGTGGGATATTGTGCCAATAACTGTGTAATGTACAGTATTTTAGGCAGATCTGTATTCTATTCTACATAGCAGTTCTGTTATGTTATGCAAACAGTAGTTATGTCTATTGGCAATTACAATACTCAATAACAGGATACATATCATTTGTATTCATCTGACAGTTTAGCAGCATGATAGCAAAGATAATTGGAAGAGACAGGTAACTATCCATGCACATAACACATGTAATATCCACCTCTCTAGTATCGTTTGCAAGCAATAAGAGCTGTGCATGTGTGCATGTTATGCAAATGTGTAGTGACCCTTGTTACAGGGCTGGACCTCTCTAGTATCATTTCCAAGCAATAACAGCTGTGCATGTGTACATGTTATGCAAATGTGTAGTGACCCTTGTTACAGGGCTGGACCTCTCTAGTATCGTTTGCAAGCAATAACAGCTGTGCATGTGTACATGTTGTGCAAATGTGTAGTGACCCTTGTTACAGGGCTGGACCTCTCTAGTATCATTTGCAAGCAATAACAGCTGTGCATGTGTGCATGTTATGCAAATGTGTAGTGACCCTTGTTACAAGGCTGGTCCTCTCTAGTATCATTTGCAAGCAATAACAGCTGTGCATGTGCACATGTTATGCAAATGTGTAGTGACCCTTGTTACAGGGCTGGGCCAAATGGCTATGTGCACACCTACATAGAGTGGATATTGAGAGTAGAGACACACTGGTTGAACTACCAGGTTTGTGTAGCCCAACCTCTCAGGCGCTTGCACATACTATATGTAAGGTAGTGCACAGCACTGGTAATGAAAGAGGTTGCCTATCATCTTTAACTCCAGTGTAACATCTGCAGTAGGAGTGTAAGATGTAGAAGACAGCTGCCCATGTGTAATAGCCATTTCATAGGTGATGGCTCACACTATTTGATTATATCTTGACCATGTTGATAGTGGCATCAGAGTCTATTGATACATGACTCTGCTTGGAGAGTGGGTGTCTGTGCCCAACATAGCTCAGGGTCCTGGTGGATATGTGAGTATATACCCAGAGAAGGAAACAGACCTGTAGACACTTGCATCATCTGTAATCAACTAACAAGATGTGATGTGCTCCTCAGAGGAGGATTGCTGCTAAAGGTAGCTATAATGTTTCTGTAATAGCCAGTGTCGTTACGTCCATAACACAATTATTTACATGTGAGAATCACTTTCTAAAACATCTTCATAAGCAATACGTAAACTAAATACAGTACTTGGTACTTGTAGTACTGAATGCTCATACAGGCATGTCCACTAGTCAGCTACTGGTGTTTACTAATTTCAGCTTTGTGTATGTGGCCACCCTGGGGGAATGCAATTTCTATCCCATGTACACTGCCAAACCCACCTAAAATCATGCCCCACACATTGTTTGGGATGCAGCTACAGGGGTAAGCTGGAAGGCAGCCCAGTCTACAGCCATGACTGGACTGGGCAGTCATGAGGTGTAAGTTAACACATGCAGCTCATCAACACAACCAACACATACCCTTACCAGAAGGACACCCACACACACTACCAGAAATCACACACATTCAGAGATGCTTCTAAGTATCTGGCCAAACAAGTGACCCCTCAAGCAGGAAGAGAGGGACACTGAAATACACAAACTGTATGACATAGTTTGCATAACTGTACCACACCTCATACCACATGACTGGAAACATGCCCAAGAGTACTCATTTGTGAATGCAAGCTCTAGCACTATGTTACACACCAACCTATACAAGGGCATACATACTGGCAGCTGCCTGTCTGCCATGATTAGCCACATACCCATACACTCAGACCACCTTTTGAACTATACACGTGGCTCTGGCATATTCCATGTTGTTGTGTAGGACATGTGATGCAGTAGCCTGGACTGCATGGAAACACATGTAGGAACTGTCAGGTCTTGTAGCCCATGCAGGTATGTCCCAAGGCTTGGGTAGCATTCTGACATTGGCCAGAATGATACTGAAGTACAGGAACAAAAGGATTGAATTCCACAATTGTCTAGTGTAGTGGTGCAAGTCAAAGGGTATCCAGTAGCTGTCTGCCTGGGATAACATGGTTGACAGACCATGATGCTTTGCCAGACAGGGCCTGCACCTGTCACCTCTGGGAATCTGGATACTGCCTAGGGCTCATGCTTCCCCTATAGTGCTTTCATCATGCACAGTTCAAATGAAGGTCCACTGCTGTTACAGGGACAGCCAAGCAATAAACTGCATGTCTCGCTACACAATGATACATCAGAAACACTATACAGACACACATATGTCAATCCCTAACATGGAGACCATATCTGTGCAGTGGCTGAGACATGTTTCAATGCTCTGGAGAGCACACCTGCATGACCATGTTATAACACATACCTCACCTCTTGCCCATTATCCTTTACTGGAACACATGGGCCGCAGGTGTGTCCATATTCCTGAAGGATATCTACACCCCCACGCTAGTTGCACTTGCATAACTTCAGATGCATTATGCTGAGCAATTACCTTTGTGCCAAAGTGGATTTCAAATTGCAGCTCGCGACAGATCACCCACCAGTACCCCCCCACGCTAGCTGTACTTGCATAACTTCAGCTGCATTATGCTGAGCAACTACCTTTGTGCCAAAATGGAATTCAAATTGCACCTTGAGACAGATCACCCACCAGGCCGCGGATTTCCCAACTGTCATAATGTGCTGTAATGGAGAAGATTAGGTCTGAGACAGAACCATAATAATGGCTACTCTCAACTATTCCATTATGAAGTGGGAAGACTCCTCATGTACTAACACCTGCGCTCAATGCATGTTGGTTTCCATCGACCCCACTGACCTGGATCACAGTAGTCACACAAACAGGGCTAACAGTATGCTACACATAGTTACTCTCCAATGCCAATGTTATGTTTCCTAAGAGCAGAGTGGTGACTGTCATGGCACCCATGCAGATGGACAATGCATGTGCAAATGCTGAATCCTACACAAATGAACCATAAGCAGTCACATATGTGCAGTGATTGTGCCATTGAAACAGAACCAGGATTCAACCCAACACAAACAAGAAGGCAAACTGGTGGTACCATGCTTTAAACTGTACCACAGAAGGTAGTAACTGTTGCAAGAGTGAACACACATGAATGTAGGTGATCCCTGGTCAGCCTCAGCAAGATGCACATACACCATATAAAATCACACAAAGCTACTGTGAAACTAATCAGCCACATATTATGAGGCCAAGCACAGAGCATTCTATAGCTGTATCATTAATCGTAATGACGACAAGACCTGCCATGCTGCACAGCACTATGGCATGGGAAATATTGCACCTACAGAAATAGCGCCCGTTCATCCAGATAGGGTAATGGAGATCCTAAACCCACTCCCACGCCCCCAACAGGCACACTTAGTAATATATTCATGTACACTACAGTGCTCCTGAAATAATGACTATGCAGGTGAGAGCTGCACTTTCTAAAGCCATACATACAGCTTTCATGGGACCTGTCAACATCCCAGGGTGTATCCTACACAAATGTAAGAACATTCAGCTATCCACATACACATCATGTTCAATCATAGTTCCATGTCAGGCTGTGTACACACCGAATGGTGCACAGCAACAGTTATCACACCCCACAAAGGGGGAGATACCATTGATAAAGGGAAATAGTGCACAACTACCCTACTGAGTCTGGTCTTTAAGGCCGTGAACCATGATCAATGTATTTGATGTACTCGGTACAGATGTAGATGACAGTAGGGTTGATTCACACTGCATATCATGATCTTGCCAGGTCGTAGGACACCATCACCCATACTGTGTTCGTTCCAGCTACACTCAGTAAACTAGGTGTATATTCCTATGTCACAGGGGTGGTTGGCAACTGTACTTCTTGGAGAACCAACACTACAGAAGGTGTCTGACTAATACCACGCACATCAAACTAGTTCCAGCCACAGTAATACAGGATTCATTCCTGGTAATCCCCGTCTTTGTTATCTATACCACACAGACAAACACAGAAGGCATCAGCCTATTGATGTTTGCAAATGACTATGAACTAGGAGCAATAGTCGACTCAATGTGTGTTGCATTCAACATACAGAAGGGCCTTAGTGTGTCAGATGTGTGGTGTGTGACGTATGGCCACAATCTGACAGCTAAGTATTGCATTGTCATCCCCTAGGTTACAAACCCTATACCCTTGAACTACCACCTAGGCAGCGGTCAACATAATGGCAACCATGTGTATGGGATGCAGCTGGACAGTACTCTTTCCTTTGATAGTTACTTCACCACACCAGACAGGTATGTGGCACCCCTAATCATCACATGGTGCCATCCAGACATATACAGATAATTGCTCAGCCATACTCAACACCCATGTGACTCATAATAGATCACATATTTCCGTTAAGGGTTATTGCGCATGTGTAGATGGCCAACACTGCCCTTCCCAATCCCTAGCTGCACTATGTAGCATGCAGCCTACCCTGAATAAAGCTATGCCCAACCCAGAGGTGTTGGACATGCTACACTTAACACATCCTGATCCCAAATAAACACTTACTTCATGGGCATCCACCTTTCTTGTACAAAGATCACAACATGCCTAACAGATCTCTGTCCCATACACTTAACATACTCTTGCCATACTATGTATCCCTGTCCAGCAAAGCTGCACATTGCTCCCTCTGTGACATGGTGTGATGACCGCATGCCAAATATATTAGTAACCCTGTGGATCAGTTCTGTGGCACTGCTTGTACTGGCCACTGAAACTTATCTGTCTGTTGTCTACAGCTAGGTAACCTGTCTGCCTAGGCTCATAAATGGCCCAGGGCATATAACTTACTAGATCACTATGACCATACATGCTATAGTTGATATCCAAACCTGCAAATACCATCAGACTAGCTATTGCCCCATGTGTTACACATGTGCAACACAGGCAATACATGGCAGGGTGCTACACAGCTGTACAGTGCCATGTAGATCTATATGGCAAAACACATACAGGCTTGCAAGTCTGCAGGGTCACAGGTCATGTCCCTAATGGCTATGTATGACTATATATGTGACATATACAAAGCATTAAGGTCGATTGCATTAATGTGAACACATCCAGGTATGTGCTGATAGGTAAAGACACCAGTACAGGCAAACAGACATACCCATGTCAAGACAACATCCACATGGTGTATGAGAAATGTCATCACATGACACACATATATATGGTGATAACATCACATCACCAGTAAGTGTCAAATGTGTGTGACCTATACATATCAGTAGTGTTAGTGTCATGTAGATTTGCAAAGATGTATTTGCAATCTTAATAAATGTGATATACATGTATGTTCACCTGTACTGTTGTTCTTCTCTGTGAGTTACTGTGACCTGTCTCCATCATTATGTCTTTCAGGTATGCCATGTAGCAGACTGCCGGCATACAGCCACTTGGAGGATGAGGTCCTTGTCCCATACCTCCTCGACAACCAGACAACACTCTTCAGCCATGTGCCACAGGATGCACAGCAGCGGGATGCCCTGTGGGAGGAACATTGCACGAGGGTAAATGACGTTGGTGGTCACAATTGCACCTATCAGCAGGTGCGCCAACACTGCACTGACCTCATAAGACGGGCAAAACAGTGTGCTAATGCAATTGCCAGGGAACAAGGTGCAACAGGTGGGGGGCCACTCACCCAGCCCCCACTCACACGTACTGAGGAGCTTCTGGCCAATCTAGGGACACCTGCAGACCTCCATCCACAAGCTTTAGCTGGTATTGTGGAGGTGGGTGTCTCTCAACCACCAAGCCTGGAGTTGCCTGGTAAGTCACTACTGCACATATAACACAACTATATTTCACATAGTTACATGTGTTACTGTACAATATGTAATGTAACATCATATGCAAAGCATGTATGCACACATGCCACATACTATAGTCTGCTACTCTATGTATGCACAGATGTGCATACTCCATAATATAGTGTATTGTACTGGCTTATGTGCTAACACGGACATTGCACCCTGTAGTATCACACAGGTGTGGATAATGATCTTACTGCTGTGACACTTCTGTTTAGGTACCTCAGGCATTTTGCAGCAACAGCAGCCTGTGTCAGGTGAGATTTTTATTATTTACCAGGCTTGATAATGCATGGAACATATTAATTGCATGCCATCTGCCATAACACACATACACATAATGTAAGGTGGTCCTGTTAATGGACTCTGGTCAGACTTGCAATGCATCACAATGTTTACCCATGTGAAACAATTGAAAACTATATGAAACACCTACACTAAACCTTCCAAACTGTCATTGCCAGATGTGTGGACAACAGTGAATACAATGGTGGAGGTGTGTTCCATTGTAGGGACAGGTACTACACACCAGCATTACATATGTTGGGAATACGAACAGTACTGTACAGAGAGCATATATGTGCACACACTCTAAATGTGCTGGAGCTAGAGTATGACCAGCCTACAGGATACACCCTTGTGGATCATACCCTTGCTATGAATGTCACACAATGTCATGTGCTATCTGACATGTTCGTGACATGTAGTAGGCTGACTGCACATTGCTCAACTATCCTGCAAAACATGTCTCACATCACATACATAGCACCCTTTTTCCACATAACCCTGTCCTCAGTGGAGCATATGACATCTATGGGTGTATGTCATATGGGATAACACTGACATGTGAAATAAGATGGCCATCACAACCATTGGACAGAACATGTATACACATGACCATGGAGGATGGCCAGAGACATGAAGCAACACACACACAGTAGAAGTGATGTACATGTGTGTACACCTTGTTGTGCATTGGCTCGACACAATACAACTATGGCCTTTGTGTAATGGTGATACTGCAGATGTGAAACATTAAACATCACACAGGCCTGTGCACAGCTTATGTAGGCATAACATGAAACCACCACATAGCATGTCTTGGACATCTTGAATGTGTCATGACATGACAGCATTCACCTATACAGTATCCAAATATATACACATGTTGCACAACATACGCATACAACCACATCAGGCCACAGATACAGTACATTCACCTTACTGGTGTCAGACATCACTGTCATGTCTGCTCCTTATGTGTGTGAGGTACACAGATGGCATGTGGGCCATAGAGTACTGCTATGTTAGCCATGTGTGGGCATAGTTACCAGGCATCAGTAATATAGTTGCAGATGTGCAGGGGTGTCATCCGTATATCCTTCTGTGACCTGTGTCACACATTCCACATTAGGGTTTAATGTGTATACACAGTGATGTGGGTCACATTCCACATTAGATATGTATTGTATGTGAACATAGTCATAGCTGTGAACTGTGTCAGTAGCTCACACTGTATAGCAATTGTGAAGCCACATGATGCCCTGCAATGGCTATGCACATCAGCTCAATGTGCAGTATGTCTCCACATATTTGTAGGGTGGACAGACAACATTGCATCAGCTGAAGGCCCATGTTAGTATAACACGTCCCTGCATTGGGACACCATTACCTTACTGTAGATTGGAAAGGACACCACTGTGTTACACATGTATGCATGTCATTCAACACAACAGCAGAAGACATGTCATACTACATGTGATTGGCAAGGTCATATGCCACACAGCAGGCCGGTGTACTGTAAATGTGTGCTGGTCTGTGGCACCATTGCAAAGTAGGGCAGCCATGTCAAACATTAGTGTACAGCCACATGCACAATGTCTAGACTCAGCTCAGGGGTAGACGGAATAATGTTAAACAGACATGCACTGCTTTGGGGGAGATATGCAAGCTAGGGCTCCGGCAAACATAGTATGCAGTCGACATACCCTACTGCTCATGTCTTCACACATAGGGGCGGTGGCCAACACAAAGCATCAGTGGCAGATGTACAAAGGTCAACGATGGTCTGTTAACATGTGGTGTATGTTGCAAACACCATGGCAGTGCGGTGCAATGGTGCAAAGTGCATGCATTGTGTTGCAGGTATGGGGCATAGTCTACTAACACAAATGGTGCAATACAGGTATGTATGCTAACCACCACTATAATTGTGTAAGGTGCATGCTGTCTACTATAACACATGCATGCTGTTGTGTGCAACTCAGGGATGTATGATAACTACCACTATAATTGTCTAAGCTGAAACTATAATTGTCTAAGCTGAATCCCATCTGCCATATCAACTGCATGTAGCGTGTGTGTCTGTGTTTCTCTGTGTGTGTCTGTCTGTGTGTGTGTGACTGTGTGTGTGTGTGTGTGTGTGTGTGTGTGTGTGTGTGTGTGTGTGTGTGTGTGTGTGTGTGTGTGTGTGTGTGTCTGTCTGTGTGTGTGTGTGTGTGTGTGTGTGTGTGTGTGTGTGTGTGTGTGTGTGTGTGTGTGTGTGTGTGTGTGTGTGTGTGTCTGTGTGTGTGTCTGGTATAACTTGTAATTTGCAGTTCTTGTCTTCCCCTCACAGGAGTTGATGTAGGTGCATTGCCCTCCTGTGGTCCACCTGATGTTAGTGTCCCCACAGAATCTAGCAGTGATGATGATAGTATGATTGAGGCACAGGCAGGGTTGTCAGGGGCTGAATCTGTGCCATTGGTTGCCATTCCACCTGTCTCCTCCTCATCCTCACACACAGTTCCTTTGCCTACACATACCCCATCACCACTGGCCATAGAGGGAGGACATTTGGCAGTTGGTAGCATGGAACAGGGAATTATGGAGACTATGGAAGGTGAGCCTGCACATCATGATCCCAGTCAACTGACTGGTGATGTCCCACACAGGCATATGCCCAATGCTGCTCGTAGGACCACTTGCCAACACGCCCCTGCGAGACAAAGCACATCAGCTAGAATCACCAGATGCATGTTTTGAGCTGTAATGGAGGCACAGGCATGTGCCGAACAGCACAACAGAGAAGGTCTGAGGCTTCAGAGGGCTGATGTCCATTTATTAACTGACAACATCCAGGCACTTGCAAATGCTCACCATCATCTTGCAGATGTTTTGGATAGATGATTGTGTGACATGGTGGGAGTCCTTAACAGTGGCATGTCAATCATTGAGTGTGGAATGTCTGTGCTAGAACATCTGGTGGGAGTGAGGCGTCGGGCACATGGACATAGGTCAGCTACATCACCTGTTGAAGGTCTACGTGAACATGCTACTGCACATGCCTGCTCCCATAGTGGCGGTAGCAGCAGCACTGCAGCTGGTGCTGTGCAGTCCACACCTGGACACAGCAGGTCACATGCACATGGTCCTGGATGGTCCCAACAGGCAGACAATTCCAGTGGACATGTGTCATCAGACAGTACCCAATCTGGACCTGTGCCTGGTAGTGCCCGTGCAGCTCCTGGCAGGCTCAGGTCACGTGGCCATGGCTGGACACCGTGAACTGTGAAACCTGCCTTGTACAGTCTGCAGCTGTCAATAATATCCTGTGTAGGCCAGCCACATGCCAGACCTGTGTGCATGCATACACACACACCGGAAACATATGTAGGGCACCTCAACACGCACAAGCATAACATCCACACATGCCCAATGATATCACAGGCCCTTATATGCACACATGATGTCATCCAGTGGCATAGCCTAGGCCTCTGGCAAACATTATCACCCTGTGCATATGATGATGCCTGTGCTGCATCCCTGTCATCCACACCATCGGTGCAGGGACATGCTCATATGGTCTGATGCACAGGGTGAACATACTAAGTAGACAATTGTAGATTAATATTGTTGAGTAGTGTTGACAGGTAGCAGACATACCATGTATTACAGTTTTAGAATGCATTTTGTACATTTGACAGTATGTATCATGTGTAACAACACTAACAGCATGTTGATCTTGACGTTCAGCCTTCCTCTTTCAGGTGTAGTTGCATGTGCTGGGGGATGTCGGTGTTTGTGTTTAGTGTCCCATATGTACATGTTGACTACCCACAGGTCAGTATGACAATACCTGTATGCACTTTGTAGCTTCCACATCACTGTTATATTCTCCCATGTTTCAATTATGTTTACTGTTCTAATGATCCAAGAGCATGATAGCTATGTAGTAAGCTACTGTGTTCAGAGCCATCCCATCCATAGTGGGTGACATCACAGGTATAGTTACCTGGAGCGAGGAGGAGGTAAAAGAGTGGTATGCCGGATGACAAGGGTAGAGGCCAGTGGAAATAGTGGCTTCTCTTTGGGAAGCAGTAACAGCCACTGCCATGACAGCATGCAAACAGACACACCCACACACTGAGGGATTCACAGACACAGTAACGCACACTCTGACACACACACACAGTTGCCAGTGTTTGGATGAAACCTCCTGCCTATGTGCATATCATCATTATAGTACTACGCAATTACAAGATGTGACACAGAGATTACACATGTACATGTAGTTGGAATGGCCTAAGATATAGTGGTAGTGCATTACAGAGCCTTCAGCCAGGTGTTCCTCACTGCACAGATGTCAGTATTCCTCATTGTAGGTTCTACATTGAGCAAATGGATTACTAAAGCCACACATCTAGCACTGGGCATAAGCATCCAATGTAATTGTCTTGTAGGTGTCTTGTAGGTGTCAGGGTGTTACTTCTGGGTGTAGGACATTTGCCTTGGAAGTAGGCTATATGGGTAAATGCGACCTAGGTATTATCCACACACATGTGAACCAGGAAAGTCCGACTTGGACCAAAGCCAATTTTCAGCGGAGGCCTGAGGAGAAATGTCCCAGATGCATGTTTTTGTAAAGTGGGAGGAAACCAGAGCACCCAGAGGAAACCCACACGAATACAGGGAGGACATGCAGACTCCACACAGAAGGCACCCTAGCTGAGAATCGAACCAGAGAACCTCTTGCTGTGAGGCAACAACGCTACTGCTGCACCAATGCGCCATCCTAACTACATTCATAGCTGCAGTCACAAGTCTTCTACACTTTGTACAAATGGCATGCAGTATATATGCATGTGTTGTGCTCCCTCTGCAAATGTATACCATCTGTTGTGTTGGGCTGATGGTCATATTTATGCATGCTGTTATAAGTAATCCTGAATGCTGTTGACTGTTACTAAGCCATATCTGTGTTTAAACTGCAACACCATAGGCTGTATGGGTTTGGAGGTCCCGGCAGAACCTCCTGTCCCACTTCAGCTGGCCAATGCACCAGGCACCATATGGGGCCCAGCCTTGGACCTCCACCTCTGTTGGCTCTGCACCACCTTCTGGTGGAACCGCCACTGAGGATGGGGCTTGTCCCCTCTCGGAGCAGGTCCAGACAGGGACATGTCTGCTGTTGTACAGTCCCGGATGTGGTGTGTAGGGGGCTCAATAAGGGGGCTTGAGGCCAGATATGCCAGCTCAATGGCAGAGTGTCACATTTAAAGGGTGAGCCTGCCCCTCCAAGACAGCCCCCAGCACTGCCACCTTTGTGGCTGTTTTGGTGCAATGGTGGCTGCCCATGGCTGGGGACCTCCGTCCCACTGTTTCCATCTTGAGGCTCATGGGCTTGTGACTGCCAGACACCCCTACCCGTACAAGGTGTATCCCCCCACATGTGTCATATACTGACCCTGTATGCTGTCTTGTCTGTCATCCTACCCAACCTATCCTCCACGAGCATACCTACTCTCCTTACCCACATCCCACTCTCACCCTACGGAAACAAAAGGCCAATCGGTTCCTAGAACAACATTTACCCCATACATAGCTGTCCATTTCACACACGTGTCCACTGGACACGTGTAACCCTTTTAATATGCATCACAACATACTCCAATTGTCCTCACCCCTGTCTCTCAAGCACACGATCCTGGTATGCACATGACTCTTAAGGTTCCAGGTACATGTGATGCAGACAACCCCATTGTACAAACAGCACTACCGGTCCTTCTATGATTACCCCATTTACCTTTTTCATGATGATGATGTCGCAAACAGCACCTTGCAAGAGTACTGTTCTCACATAATGATTGGACAGGAACTGTTGTGTTAATGTAAATAAAATGCACAGAGTGATGTATTTGGCAAATGTACAAATGCTTGCATGTATTAATGACACATGTCTGTCTGAGGGGGTCTTGATATTACATAGGACAACACCACTACATAATACAAGCATTTCTGGTGTTTCCCTTTTCATTCCTTTGTAATGCTTTGTTGTCACATGGGATGTTCTTGATATATCTTTATATATATATATGTATCTATATCTGGACATAAACACACACACATACATCTACATGATGGAATACATTTCCTATACTGTTGAATGTCTGTGCTGGATGATATCTTTGTGATAAGATTTGATGTCTGTATATCTGCCATGGCTTAGTGGTAAATCACAATAGCTGTGTGTGCACAGTCCTGGTTTCGAGCCTTGCAGAGGCCGTTTATTTTGTTCCTGGGCAGAACAAGGCCGTTGGATACGGAGTGATTAAGGCACATTAAAGCAGTTGTCAGCAGGTGTGCATGGGTTTGCATGGAGCTAAGCAATGCTAACCTCCGGTTACAGTTTCTTACTCTCAGTTAGCCTCTACATTGCTTCACCAGTGTAATACTTGCATACTGGTGGCCAAACAGGCTTACACCCACTTGCTTCCGCACTTGCAAATGTACTGCATTTGGTGTTTGCATCTAACAATCACACCCCTGGGTGGGAGTTAGGACTACGATATTACCTTGTGATGCCTATTACATCGGATTACATGCCTACAGTATCGAGATTGGCTGCCCATTAGGCAAAAGCATGCCGTTCAACTGCACGTAATCCGCGGCCTGTCCAGAGTTTAATTCATATTATTGGTGTGTTCCTCATACAATCTGCACCTGTCGGGCTAATACATGGGAACTGACACTCTTCAATACAAACAAGTAATTGGGTTTTGGAACCCTCATCCTTCAGTCGAGTCATGCTACTGCATACCTAATATTCTATCATCTTTCTAAGGTTGTCAGTGGAATATGTGCTTTCTGTCCCTATCAGACCTCTCATACAATTGGGGAAAAATACCAACTGAATCAGGGACACGTCATAACATCAGGGAACCATTTACAATATTAGTGCTATTAACCTGACACATTGGCAGACTCAGAGCATATGAATTCAAAGACATTTTCTGAGGTAAATGATGTTTATAACTCTTAATTGTTGTCATTATTCATTGCGTGTAATTCACCACCTTTCCTCCAAAAGTCACTAGTTTTAGGAGGGATTAAGTGGGACAGAGTTAGAATTTGAGTCAAAATCAGGGACATCCCTGGAAATCGGGGACAGTTCAGAAGTATGGTCCCTATTTGTTCCCCCAATGTTTTATATCCTGTCTGGTGGATTTGCTCTTAGGGGTTCGATGTATGGGTGTCAGCTATGCTCATTTTGGAATATTACTTACATCCCTGGGGCAGTGCTAATATGACTGCGCCGACCAACACCTGCACACCTAGGCCCATAATTGCATACCCATAGTTCCCCACCTGCCCCTCCTCTACAGCACTCATCCTTATTGTGGGTGCAGGTGGGGTATAAACACACCACTACACACTGCCCACTCTCCGCATGTCGGGACACATGTCATACGTTGTGTCGACCCATGGGTTATCAGGCTTGCACAACCTACTGGTCTGTGTACGTCTACAGCCTGGTTTGATGAATTATTCCTGGGACTGACTCCGATGATCATAAATTTTTGGGTGTCCCACAATGGACATTGATGTCTATGTTTCAAGATTAGACCTGGCATGTCTCTCCTACTGGTAGTATCCTGCTGGTGGTCTGGAAAGCAGTGATGTGTTTACTTTTATTGTGTGTCTGTATGTCTCACCGGCCTAGCTGGGGTGGGGGGGTGGGGGGGGGGTTGATGCTAAGTGTTACACGTTTGTTTATTGAACCCCTCACCCCCATATGCACGGCCTGTGAACTTATGTAATTCAGAAATGCTGTATCATATCCTAGCTATATACATGTGTATATTTACAGTCACATATACATATGTATATATATATATATATATATATATATATATATATATATATATATATACATTACTATACACAGATATATCTGTATATGTACGTATACATGTATATATTTATATTTTGATATATATATATATATATCTATATATATATATATATATATATATATATATATCCAAAAACATATGGGTCTATGGGTGTCTGCATATGTATATATCTATATGTGGATATGTATATGTATTCTGTCTCTGTATGTATACATTTGTACGATGGAGAGGGAGAGGCTTATCTTTATGTTGCTATGGGTAGATATACACACACATATCTCTGCATAGATACATCTACATCTGGTTATTCCATTCTTTGCCATATAGACTACACTTTGCTGCAGTGGGATGCTTAGTGGGTGTGGCTGCGCATTGGGCGATGCCTCTGCCCAATGAACACATTTGCTTAAATCCCTGGGGCTGTCCATATAGGCCCACATCAGCCAACACATGCACACCTAAAACCATAAGTAGCTACCCATAGTTCCCCCACCCGCACCTCCTCTACAGCACCCTTCCTTGCTCTGGGTCCTGGTCGGTTTTGAACACAACACTACACGCTGCCCACTTTCCACTTCACGGGACCCATGTCATACAATTGTCTCGACCCATGGGTCATCAGGCTTTCCCTCCCTTGTATTCTGGGTATGTGTACATCTCAGCCAGAATGGTCGGTGTATCACCTTCTTTTGGTTTTAGCAGTTTTTGGGGTGTCACGCATGGGACGCACCTGTTTGTGTTCCAAGATTAGATTTCACGGGTGCACTGTGTAACCCCCCGGTTGTATCCTGCCTGTGGTCTGGGGAGCAGTGGACTATTTACATTGTTTGTGGGTTTGTGTGTATGTTTCCTGTGTCTGGCTGGGGGGGGGGGGGTGGAAGGTCATGCTATGTGTTGCATGTTTCTTGCTTGGGCCCTTCACTTCCATTGGCATAGCCTGTGAACATATGTCATTCTTGTGTGCTGTTTCCTATCATAGCTGTATATCTGTGTATATCTATGCACACACACACACACACACACACACACACATATATATATATATATATATATATATATGTATACGTATATGTCTGCAACTATATATATATATATATATATATATATATATCTATATATATCTACATGTGTGTCTGTAAAGCAATGCATACCCCACGCAAACACACTTACACATGCTTACTGGTGTTTATATATGCATAAACCTGCTTACTAGCGCCTTATTCATTATGACACTGGCACTTCGCTCCAGTTAACTTTTATTGTTATTTTGCAGGTTATACAGTGGACAGATGTCGCAATATGTTCATGTGCAGATTACCTATGGTAAATGGTATGTGATGCAGTGGGATTCGGTACTGGAATGTCTGTTTGTTAGGTGGATGCTCTAACCAATACACTATTGCTGTGCTGCTTCATTTGCATATATACCCATATACCCATGGCTCCTGGTTCCCCAAACACACACACCTAACGCCTCCCTAACACTGCAGTCATCCATTTTCCAGTTGGATTCGCAGTTTATCCACACCATTACACATTGGCCACTCCCTACTCCTATAGACCCATCCCATCGGTTGATTCACTCCATGTATCCTCAGAACTCCTAAACATTTGGTCCACAAACATTGGTGACAAGGGTGACAAAAAGGACACTATTTGCAATTTTTGGGTTGTCTCACATGGGACACGCATGTGTTTATGTCAAGATTAGACTCTATACTTCATTAAATCCTTACTCCCATTAACATGACACTACGATAAATTAATAAGTATGACTATGTGGTAATGCACACATTACACATGAGAGCCTAATTATGTACGTGTTTGGTTTATTTCTTTTACAAATAGACAGGTTTAGTAATTGGCATTGCCATAGCAGGCAGATCACAGGAATGACTCCATGTGTGGGAAAGTCCTCACATTTGATTTTTTTTAGCACAGCACTGACTTCGGACATTGTACATACTTCTGCATTTTAGCAGTTTCGTCCCTTCCCTCTTATGCACAACCTATTATTCTATCTACTGTCGAGGTTTGTAAGGGCACATTTATAGGTTCATAGGTTCATAGGTAGGTACTAGGCTATCTGCCTGAGGGAAGCCTAGCCAGAGTGTGTCAGCTTTCACCGCCCCATTGATTAATTAACTGAGCCTCTGTCAAGAAGAGCCAATTAAGTGATCCCAGGGGTGCATTTTCTGGTAGCCATCCACTCATCAAGGTTTCTCTTGAAGAATGTTAGTGAGGGGCTCTGCCTAATGTAGTTAGGAATTTTGTTCCAAAGCATGTAGAGTCTCTGTGACAGGAATCTATCCTTTCAGCATGTTCTATTTATTGTTGTGGTGAGGTGTAGCTGACAAGAGTGAGTGGCTCGCAGTGACTTGGATTTCTTTAGGTGGAGCATGGCCATCAATTCTGAGTTGTTCATGGCTTTGTAAGTCAGACAGAGATCACCTCTGAGTAAGCGACATGCGACTGAGTACAGCTGGAGTTTTTCCTGTCAGGCTGCATAGGACATATGTTTGAGGCCAGTAATCCTCTTGGTGAGGTACTTTTGTGGTCTTTCCAGCAGTTGGAAGTGTCTTGTGAGGTACATCCCAAATGGGGCATTGTACTCTATGATGGGTCTGATGAGTGACAAGTAGAGAGGCACTATAACCTCTTAATTTCTAGATGCGAACCCTTTAGTAATTAGATGGGCTACATAGAAGGATTTCCTAACTACTTTGGCAATATGATTGTCAAAGGAGAGATTACTATCGACCTGGGTCCCCAGATCGCTTATTACCTCTTCTGCATTAAGGCAGCTGCCACCTATGTGGTAAGTCATGGGTGTTTTGTTTTTCCCAAATGGGGTGATTATGCATTTTTTGGCATTTAGCATGAGACCATGACTTTGACACCAGATGTCCGTCTCAGTAAGGCCCTTTTGGAGAATGTCCGTGTCAGCCGGAGAGTCAATTATGGCTCCCAGTTTGCAGTCATCGGTGAACTTGGTTAGCTATAGTCCTCCTGTGTTTGCCTGTACTTCTGAGAAGTATATACCAAACAGTAGGGATCCCAGGACCAAGCCTTGTGGGTCACCACTTGTGACTGGTTTAGAGTCGGACTTGGAGCCCGCTATTCTTACCACATGAGTTCTGTCTGTAAGCCAGTTGGCAACCCATGTTCAGGCTGGTGAGTTTTTATATAATTCCCGAGCAGGGAATGGTGTCAAAAGCCTTGGTGAGGTCAAGGTAGACTGTGTGAACTACCTTCCCCTCATCTATGGCCTTGGTGACTGTCTCAAAGTAGTCAACCAGGTTTAGTAGGCATGATCTGCCCTTAACAAAGCCTAACTGGGTCAGGTCAAGTGTTTGGAGGTTTCTAATGTCTTTGTTAATGAGTTCCATGATGATGCACTCCATAGCCTTGCAGACCAGGCTAGTCAGGCTTATGGGCCAATAGTTACCAGGGTCAGGCTGTGGCCCCTCCTTTGTGGAGCAGAATAACCATTGCTGTGTGCCATTCTATGGGCATGTAGCCTGTAGAGAAGATGAAGTTGAACAGTGTGCTTAGGTGGAGGGTTAGTCCATTCTGTAGTTCATGCAAGACGCAGCCTGGGATACCATTTGGCCACATTGATGCTGTGCTTTTGGCTTTTGAAAGGGCAGTTTTCACCTGTGTTTGTGATTTCCGGGACACTACACTTTTCTGGTATTGTTGTGGGCCCTTTTGGGGGTGAGAGGGGAGTGAAGTTTGCACTGAATCTATCTGCCAGGATGTTGGCAATATCAGTGGGTTCAGTATATTTTGTGCTATTTTGCACTAGCTCAGAGCATATCTATGAGTTGCCACTTAGATTCTTGACATAGCTAAAGAAGGCTTTGTGGTTATCTTTCGAATCCTTGGCTATTTTTCTTTCAAAGTTAGCCTTGGAGGATTTTATGAGGGACCTTAGTTTCTTACTGATACTGATCAGGGATGTCTTTCCTTCTTGGGATTTGCTTTGTTTCTGAACTAGTTTCCTCCTTCTATTGTATAGCCTGTTTATGGCAGTGGTCCACCAGACTGGTTTCCTTCTCTTAGGGGAGTGAGTCTTGGGTTTGCTAGGGAAGTCATGATCCATGCATCCCTGTAGGTGCTCATAGAGTGCATTTGTAAAGGTTCCTGCATCTTGAACACTGTTATCCTTTATCATAGGGGCTGTGAAACTTACCACCTCTGTCTTAATTAAGGTGAAGTTTGCTATAGAAAAGTTTTTCACTGTGGTTTCCGGGTCCATATCATTACATCGACAAGTCATAACATCGACATTCAGTACTCCGACACGAAATCACCGACAGATTAAATAACCAAAATCCCACTTCACCAACATTCACAAGTTCGACAACGAAGCAGTCACTAAGTAAATGCCCCTAACCACTGCACAAAACTCCTACACGTACTAAACCGGGTCTACTTCAACACACTACACTACATAGCATACACACTAGCCCTGACCCAAACCCTAACCCTAAGGTCCGACACTATCGCACACTTCACCTACCTGCACCCTAACCCTAACTCACTTATCCACCCCTAGCCCAAGCTCCGACACTATCGCACACTTCACCTACCTGCACCCTAACCCTAACTCACTTACCCACCCCTAGCCCAAGCTCCGACACTAATGCACACTTCACCTACCTGACTGCTTCGTTGTCGAACTTGTGAATGTCGGTGAAGTGGGATTTTGGTTATTTAATCTGTCGGTGATTTCGTGTCGGAGTACTGAATGTCGATGTTATGACTTGTCGATGTAGTGATATGGACCCGTGGTTTCCTTGGTTGGAGGTGGTGGTGTGGTGTGGACATCCAGAGTGATTCGTTTATGGTCTGATCTAACCAGTGACAGGTTGACCTCCAGTGTTGAACACCTGTTGCCCATGTTGGTGATGACCAGGTCCAATATGTTTCACCTCTGGAAGGGGAGTTTACTAGCTGATCCAAGGCATTTGAGTTGATAAATTCCAGGAAGCGCTAGACCTGGGAGTTTGTACTTGAGTAGTTTTCCCAGTTAACGGTAGGGAAATTGAAATCGCCCAATATCAGGATGTTCAGTAGGATCTTCATGTTTTCCAGTGTCTCCAGAAAGGTGGAGTGGTAGTCCTGGGTCATGAAGGTAATCTGTAGCAGGCCACAATTTGCATTGCAGATTTGACTGATGCTAGTTGCACATGGATGATCTCCGCGGTATCATGCTGCACCACTAACCTGGAGGTGCAGGTCTCCTTGATGGATATGGATGCACCCCCTCCTTTTGTGTTTCTGTCCATGTTCTGTGGCCAAAATGTGTGGTATGAGTTGTAGCCCGCTAGTGCTGGGGTGCTCTTTGGAGCCTTGAACCAGATTTCAGTTACTGCACAGATGTTGACATTCTCCATACTGAGGAGTGCTTCGAGCACGTGCATTTTGAGATTTAAACTCCTGGCGTTGAGTAGCATAACTCTCATTTTTTTATTTGTGCTGTTTACAGAAGTGGGTTTGACTTTTGAGCCTTGCCTAAAAAGGGCACTATGGGGGCAGCAAGAGCCTTGGCCAGTATTCAAAAGCTTAGGGGTGACAGGTGTAAGCTGTGTCTTGTGAAGCAACGAGGCTTGTCGAGCATGTCGTTCCAGGCTGACAGACACCAGATCCCCTTTGAGTGACACCAGAAGCTTAGCCAATTGTTGAAATTGATAATTTTTTCTTTATACTGCGGTATCATTCTTGGTGAGGGCAGGATGCTACTCAGGGTCAGGGTCATACCCGCCTGGGCTACATAATCAGAGAGCTCTTCCATGTCTCTTTTCATGTAGTCCAGGGAGGTACATCTTAGGTCATTCACAGCAACATGAACAATGACAGAGTCATATTTGTACTTGTTCTGGAGTGACCTGAGTGCTTGTGTTATGTGGTGGATTCTGGCTCCCGACAGGCAGCTAACAGTAACCTTCTCCTTGTCCAGCCTAGTGAGTGGGACGTCAGTGTGCCTGACAATAGAGTCACCTATTACTAGTGTGTTAGGTATGTTATTTTGCCTTAAGGGCTGTGATTGTGCGGCACACTGATTTTGTGTTTTATGTGTTGTCTGGTTTGTGAGGGGAGGTGCAGGTTTTTTGGGTGTCTGCTTTGGAGGTCTGTGATGCTTTTGCAGGTTTTTATTTAGATCCTCCGAGTATGATTTTGTGTATTTATGTGTATTTTTTGCCAGTGCTGGTTTAGTATGTCTATGTGAGGCTGGAGGTGTGGTGCAAGTGTTAACCTTCTCCTCATGACTGCCTGTTCCAGTCTTGGGTGGAGATAGCTTAGCCTCCAGTTTAGCTATATAATTGCATCTCTTGCATATGTTAAGGTTTTGTGGTAGGAGGAGAGGGTTGTCTGTGTACTTGAGACAGTTGTAACATTGCCTCAGGATACCCAGGTTCACCAGCTGGACTGGAGAGTATACCTGAAATTGCCCTTTGGTCATGCTTGAATAGTAGGGTGAGCTGCTTAGTCACTTGGTTGGTGAGGGGTAAATAATGAGCCTTAACCTGCTGGGCAATCAAGTGTTGGGGTATATTCGTGCTTGCTATTAGGTCTGAGCAGGTGCTGGACTGTAGGATACTTTTTAAGTGCTTAGGTTGAGAGTTAGACTACTTTCAAGTGGAAAACTGAAGAGGAGACTTGGTGGAGCCGGGATAAATTTAGCCCTAGCTTACTGGTACTGTCCAGACGTGCAAAACCATGCAAACACAGTTTTTACAGCAGGGAAATGAAAGAGATAGAAATTAGCCCAAAATGGCCTATAAACTACTAACTTCTGGGCTGGAACCACTCCTCCAGGGACAGATGGCTGCTCTAAGCTCCCTCTCTCACAGGTGAACATAGAAACCTCCCTCTATCCAAGTAAGGTATGAGCAACTCAGAAAATTGTAACACAGCCCTGAATTCAGCACTAGCCCATAAACTGGACTATGCTAGCTTAGAAAGGTGGGAAACAAGGAAATGTTTTTTTTTTGAAAAGATAAGGCAAAAACAGTAAAAAATACACTTAAAACAGCTTTAAATGACTACAAAAAGTAAAAAATACACTTAAAACAACTTTAGATGACTACAAGCAATCAGAAAAGGCTTTTAAACAAATTACCCAATTAACCAGAAAAAAATCTCAAAACTGAGCCCTTGTTCCTGTAGTCTTCAATCAGACAAGTTCTAACTGCACACTTCTGCCACTGGGGAGCAGGGGAACCTTCTCCATAAAAGAAGGCCTGAATTAGTGCTCAAGTTATACAAACAAAGCTAGATTCAGCAGGCCTGGATCTAGTCTATGCTACAACAAATAAGGCACACCAATTTCAGAAAGAAACAGTTCAAATATGCAAGCACTATAAGCCTTTAACCAAAAGGCTTAGAATGATAGTTACATCAAACAGCAATAAAGACAACTGAGTACTTTTAAGATGACGCAAAAGCAAAATAAAGTAATAAAGTAGGACGAAACACAAATACAGTAAAAGCAGATGAAACAAGTGCAATTTTTTTCTTTTTTTGAGTGAGCAAATGAGATGGGCCCAGGACGAGTATCAAAATGCAAATTTACAAGAGGGGCCGGCAGTTTCAAAGCTACCAAGATTAACACCAAACCAGATGGGGAACTAACTGAAAAAACAGAGCCACAACTTCCAGCTAGATAGTATTCAATGCAACACAAATAAATTAATGTAAATGCTGCATTATTTGAAAAAAGTGCAGATAAAGATTTACTTAAATTCACTTATACATCCAGTTGATTGCATGTAGGTCTTAGCTGGCCAAAGCTCAGAGTTTAAGCAGAAATAATCCAAAATGTACCACTTATATAAGGCAGAATAACAATGAAGTTGACTACCCCCACGCATCACTGGCTATGCAGGAATTCTAACAAGCATTAACTGAAAAAACAGAGCCACAACCTCCAGCTAGATAGTAGTAAATGCAACACAAATAAATCAATTTAAACGCTGTATTATTTGAAAAAAGTTCAGATAAAGATTTACTTAAATTCATTTATACATCCAGTTGATTGCATGCAGGTCTTAGCTTGCCAAAGCTCAGCGTTTAAGCAGGTTCTTGGAATGAATGTGTTACATAGAATGTACTTCTACATATTGATGTCTGCATGTGTGTATGCATATATACTTATAATGAACTTGCTGACCTCCACGGGGCGGTCCAGTTAGAAACAGCCCATCCAACCCTGGCACGCATGGCTCCATAATTTCATACCCATAGTTCCTCCACCCCACCTGAGTTCAACATACATGCATACCATCCATTCTCCAGTTTTTATCACAGCCATGACACACCTCCACATATTGCCCTCTCCTGAACATTAGGGGCCCTACACGTATGTTGTCCCAACCCATGTATTCTCAGGCTCTCCCACCATTTAGTCCTTGAACATACCTGCCCTTGCTTGTGCAATGGTCGGATGGCCAAATAGCCTATCAATTTTTGGGTAGTCCCACCAGGGACTACCCTCTGTGTGTAAAGTAGACTTAGCAGATCACTGGTAATATCCTGCCTGTGGTGTGAGTAGCAGTGTTTTGCTCACTCCTGCCCAGCTTGATATGACATACGCTGACAGCACTATATAATAATGGGGTTGCTGTTGATTCCCTTCTCATTCCTTTTGTATGCTTTATTGTTACGTTGCTCTTTTTTCATATATATATATATATATATATATATATATATATATATATATATATATATATATATATATATATATATATATATATGTATATATATATATATATATCTGTACATACTTATATACATTTCCTATGCTGGGTACTGCTTAGACCCACGCAACCACACTCAGACTTGCTTACTGGTACTTATATGTGTTTACTGCTGCTTATTTGTGCTTACACCTGCTTACTAGAGCCTTATTCATTATGACAGTGCCACTTTGCTTGAATGATATTTAAGTTAAATATCCCTTGTGATACTCTTATGTTGGTTTTACAGCAAAACATAATTTATTCCACATGGAAAATGATATGTGCTATTGTTGGTCTTGAACTGTGAATGCCTGTTCGTTAGGCGGATGCTCTAAACACTACACAATTGACATTTACATTGATTACGCATGTTTTTCTCTATTTGAATGAATTTGATGTGTAAGCTATGCTCGGCGGAGGGCAGCGATGTGCAAATATGCTGTGCTTTGCTTACACCTTCGATATTGCAGCAATTCATATGTATAATAGGGACACGGGGAATCTAATTGAGAAAGTTCTATGGACAGGGCTCAACATTCCACTACGTGCTCGTGTGTTTACTACTTCGATTTTATTTCACTGTTCGTGGACACTCTTGTATGCTTAGCATACATTTTGGTATCCACGGATGCTAAATTACTGACTTACTATTAGAGGTGGGCTCTACTAGTAGGCATAGTAGGTTTTGCAACAGTTGGGGCATGTTTACGCTTCCATAGAGCACTTGTACACTCCCCCTGCACTCGCACACATTTCCTGTGCACGTCGAGAATGAGGCAGCGCACCCTCATACATATTCATATGGTGCTGCTGCACCATCTGTAGTGAGGACGCTCGGCGCAAGGCTAAAACCGTTCTTGCGCCGAGCTTCTTGAATCCCAGCGTATATCTATACAAAATTATATACATCCATATCAAATATTTGCACATTTTAAATACATTCAATTTTAATACATCAAATATTAATTCACACACTAAGTATGATTTCTTAACAAATTGCTAAACATACTTTTAAGCTTGATTTTTTTAACCTTTATTGACAATGATTCAAATATATTACTAAGCTATATCAAATATTAAGATTATTTTCCAAATTCATTCCATGGGGATATAATTTATGAAAATTAATAATCATTCGACTTTCCAGTTTGTTCAACTGATGTTTAAAATTACCACCTGAAGACATGGGGTGTGCAGGAATACTAAAAATTAAACTATCTTCCAACCCTTTGTGTTTTGACAAGAAGTGCATAGCCACTGGACTTTCAAGTTTTGCCTTCTCACATCACTTAGATGTTCCATGATGCACACCTTAACCTTCCTTGTGGTTTGGCCAATATACCAAAAAATAGGGTCACGATTACATCCTCTTATGTAAATCACACCACAACTATCACAGTTGTAATATTAATTTGCCCTATAAAGTCTGCCATTAATCTCAGTACCATCTAAGTTTTTAACCCTATGACAAACTGAGCATTTTCTGCAGCCGTATGATCTTACTCTTTTCCCCATGGCATCAAAATATCTAGATTTTAAATATTTTTTGTTTAATAATTCTTTTATGTTACAGTATCTGCCATAGGAAAAGGTTATGTGCTTTGAAAACAAACATCCAATGGAAGCTTCATGAATCACTATTTCCCAAGCTTGCCTAACTATATTCTCCAAAATAGACGAAAAATTGGAATATCTAGTAACAAAAAATAACCTTTCTTCCATCCTTTCATACTGCTCACTATTTCTAATTCCACTGCCATATGGATAACATTCATTCTTACCTCGTATCACCAGTGTTCATGACTTTGTTTCTAGCCTTTAACAATGTATGTTCATTGTACCCTCTTTTCTGTAACCTGGTGAATGTCTCGTCCAAATTCTTTTCTTTTAAATTTATTTCAGAAGTATTGGTAAAAATTCTCTTAAATTCACCATAAGGCAGTGAACTAATCAAATGAGGGGGATGCATACTAGTTGCATCTAAAAAATTGTTGACTGCAGTGGGCTTCCTATAAGGCTTGTGTTGTACCCTTTTTATTTCATCAACATAAAAAATGACACCCAAAAATGAAACACTGTCCCTGCCAATTTTCCAAGTAAATTTCAACCCGTGTGAATTGTTGTTTAGAATTCCCATAAAATTTGCAAATTCTGCCTTTTCACCTTTGCATATAAATAGTAAATCATCTATGTACCTCTTGTAGTATACTACATTTCTCACAAAGTAATCCTGTCGTAACATGAACTGATTTTCAAATTCTCCCATATAGACTATAGCATACGCAGGGGCAAAAGCTGCCCCCATCGCAGTTCCCCTTGTTTGCAGGAAGAATTTCTTTCTCCATGTGAAATAATTGTGTGTAAGATAATATTCAAGCAAGTCCAAAAGAAATGTAGAATGTGGCCCTTCACCCAGTTTTTTGGCCATTTCTTCCATACCCCATCTAGTGTTAATGTTGGAATATAATACGTTAGCATCTACTGTTACCCAGAAATAGTTATCTCCCCATTTCAAATTTAACAGTTCCTGACAAACTTGTTGGTTGTTCTTAACATGTGATGGAATTGTGGCCAACTGTTTTTTAAAATGAAACTCCAAAAAATGTTAACATTTTCAAGAAAAGAACCCACCCCAGAAATAATAGGTTTTCTGGGAGGTTTTGACATACTTTTGTGAACTTTAGGAATTGTATATATAAATTGATGCCTATGTGTTATAACTATCAATTTTTGTACATCATTACGTTTTAAGAAAACAAGCCTTTCACCATGTTCCAAAATGTCTTGTAACTCAGTTTTAAATCTGTGTAACAGGTTGTGTTGCAGTTCAACATAATATTTATTTATTTTATTTTATTTTACATTTGTTAACCGGGCTAGTCCAACTGGATACATGTCCATTTTCAGTGGAGGCCCGAGGAGAAAAGCTCCACTAACTACTACTTAACAAGTTAAAGAAAAAGTATACAGAATTATGCGATAAAAAGAATCATTTGCTTAAAATATCTTCCAGAATGTATATACACAAGAGTACAATATGAGACTTAGCAGGTGAGTTAGATTAGATATTTTACTTGGTTACAGTAATACTGCATTATACTGAGAAGTAGAATTAGATTATGATAGATCGAGATGAAACCTGAAAGAGGAGAAGGAATATTACAGAGAGGTAAACTCATGCAAAGTAATGGAAGTAATACATGATCCCTCTTCTAATATTATGTTAGAAACCATTTCCTCATATTGCAACACATTCATCACCAACCAGTTACCTCCCTTATCAGCTGTTTTATATACTATCTCATTCAAATTACGTCAGAGTTCTTGTAAAGCCATCCATTCTTTCTTTGTTAGATTGTATGTTCTAAAGTGGAACAAATCGTATGATTCAAAATTCCTAACAAAAAGGGCATAAGCATTTTTCACTTTTTTACACACTAAATTTTCAAAAATGTTTATGGCAGGACTACTTTTGGGGGGCATGAAATAACTGTCTGATTTAAATCTGGGCATTTCTAAACGGGTTCATATTATAAGCATGAAAACTGAATCGCATGAACACCTATTGAGCGACATGGAAAGAGCAAATAATCACAATATCGAAGGTATGAACGGATACTGCTGTAGGGAATTTTTCCTTTTGCTTCAATGAAGTGCAATCTTGGAGTTGGTAGATTTAAGTAGGGGGGTGTGGGTGGTGCAGGGGGGCTTGCCCCCCTGCATACAACAGTTAGTGACAGTATTTGTTTGTTGATTTTGTCGTGTGTGGGATTTGATGTTTTGGCCTTTCGCCCTTTACATGTCGCTCAATGGGTGTTTGCGTGATTCAGTTTTCATTCTTATAATATGAACCCTTTCTAAACAACCATATCCAGTAAAGAAAGGTTCAGACATACTGCTATTTCTTGAATTCCCATGTGAATCCTCTTCATCCAAGTTTATACACGCCTCATATATTTCATTATCATAAATACTGACATTTAATAACTCATCTTTATCAGAAGATTCCATGTCATTTGCATCCCCCCCATCAATAAAAGGTGCATCTGATTTTTGAAAAAATACTCTAAGGTTCAATTTATGGCAGAATTTTTTAACATGAATAATCACATCAGCCAAAGATGGGATTCTGGTGGGTACAAATTTTGCACCTTTAAGCAATACCTTACTAGCATGGTCTGAGATCATAGTGTCGGTCAAATTAATGATTTTCAGAGCATTTTCTTCTAATTCATTGAACATTCTACTATCCACATACACATTTTGATCTAAATTCAAAACATCTTCTTTACATGCTGGAGCTTCTAAAATTTCTGAAGCCTCTAACAATTCCACAAACATCTCAATATCAGAATCCACATCCTGGACTATATCTACGATATTTTCTCCACATATTGAAGCTTCAGAGACTTCACAAGTCTCTGCAGTCTTTTCACTATCCGAACCCAGTTGTTGATTTGCCTTCAAAACATTAACCCCCACTGTATCACAAACATACTCAGCAATGACAGTATTAATGTTAGTAAAACATAACTGCGATGCATTTTCTTCAGGTTCTAAAGCTTTGTCATACATCACGCGGTGTATGAATTAATATTTGATGTATTAAACCTGAATGTATTCAAAATGTGCAAATATTTGATATGGGCGTATATACTTTTGTATAGATATATTCTTTATTTATGCATCAATAGATAGTTATTTGCATAACAAAAGTATTACAGTTGTATTTAAATATTATCATGAATGAATTTGTATCTAATAGGGATATTGTTTATAGGTTGAATAATATTTCCTTTCAGAGTGTTTGTAACCTTTTCAAGAAAACTGGTTGCATGGTGAAGTATTCATTTAATGATGTAATTAATGTTATTGGGAAAGCTTAATTGATTTATTGCTGATTGGGAAATGATATATAAAGGGACATGTTGGGAAGTTGTAAATGTTGCAGCAGAAAGCGAAAAGCAGAGGTACCAGAATGGTTGTAATAAAGAACTACATGTCTTGACAGTGGATCTCCTTGCCTTTCTTTTGTGTGGCCTGAAGATACTTATGCAGGAGTACATGAAAAAGATAGTACTTCTACCACAAACATACCTTATGAAGCACTTAAATTTAGAATGGCTGCACAACATCCAAATAAATAATTAGGTATTTACTACACAAGACTCAGGCTTTGACAAGGCTCAGTCTTTTTAATGAAAATAAACTCAAAATATAGTTGATCTAGAATGTCTACTCAGAAAACATGAAGCAAAAATAAACTATATGATTTAAATATCACATAAAAATTTCTTTAGTACCATAACATTTTTAGAAGAGATAATAAAGGCATTGAAAAATATGATTATAAAAACAATTAATACAATTGACATAGAAAAGGCTGATGTAAAACCAAATTAGACACAGCAAAAGTTATGTTAGTTATTAAAAGCATAAAACACTGAGTCAGTATACAGAAAATATGGAGGCAAGTACCCATACAGAAAATGCCTGCCATTCAAAGTGGAAAATAAGTAACAATTGCAAAATACAATTATTTTACATTACTGTATAGAGCAGCACTAAAACAGGGCAGGTATTTCAGTGGACACAAAGACTGGATTGAGAGAATACTAAAAAGAGACACTTTTAAAACAAGAGGAAGTATTATTAGTATCTCAGAAATATCAGTCATGTATTAAAACTAAACACTCATAAATAAAGCATATGAATGCATCATTTACCACAGTGGTAGGGCTGTTTTTGAATTCAGAAAAGTTACCTATAAATGTACACTCACCCTGGGATTCAGTAAGACCTGCATGATGTGCAGGAATAGTGCAGGAGCTGCTGCATGCTATATGTGCACCGAGCGATTCAGCAAAGGGCTCCGGGGATGTGCACAAGTGCTCCTATACTATTCCTGCACAGACACCACTTCTTTATGCTAATTACCTCATTTGCTGGTGAAAACCATGCAAATGAGGTGAATTAGCAAATCAGCAAGCAGGCAGGTGTTCATGCAGGAATAGTGTAACCTGCAGAAATGTATTCAGTTACTAGCTGAATACATTTCTACAAATAAAAAATCGGAGGCATGACAGTTGCAAATAAAGCATGTATTCCATTTACAAGGCATGCCAATGGCCAAATATATGGCCATTGGCATGAAAACTAGTTAAATTTTTTTAAAAAATAAAACTCTTTTATTTTTTGGCCGATCTCGGCCATTTAAGTATAGGGCAGTGGCGCACAAATGGGATCGGCACGAAAATAAAAACAATGGGGTAAAAATCAATTTTGAGAGAAATCTGCATTTTTGCCATTATAGTCAATTGCATGTAGAATGAAAACAATACCAGGGCATAGTGGTTGCTAAGGGGAAAGGTTCAATGTAAGTGTAGTAACTCAGGAATAAGGCAGTGGTATATGCAAATGAGGGGATTTATACTGAATCACATATTTCTTCTAAGTGTCAGACTGCACCTAACCGTGTAAGTGTCTAACACCACAGTGTAGACAGGAAGAGCAGCTAACATGAAAAGGGGGTGTATCATGCTTGCTGTAAACACATTGGAGCTCTGTGGCCCATGTTTGCCCTTAGCAAAGCAAAGCTAAAGAAGGGGGGGGGGTGTCTGAGGCTGTATTTTCCTATTCCATGAAATTCAGAGTGTGTTTGTGTCCAGGGATGGCCAGTCATAGCCGACCTTAGGCATAAGCCACCTAGGCAGCCACCTAGGGCACTGCTCTAGGAGGGGTGCTTTTCCAGTATTTATTTTGTATAGGTAGACCAAGATGTGGGTACCAGGTGGTGTGATGGGGGGACACCGTGGAGCCCTTTTGCCTAGGACGCCAGCTGACCTAAGGCCACTCCTGGGGCCAGTTATGCTTAAAAGTGTTTACTTTAGCTAAATGGGTGTGTGAGGCTTGCACCAGGCCTAAAACAAACAAACAAAAAAAGCATGGAATAGCAGAACTGATTACAGTTGTGCACTGGGAATGTGCGGCGCACATCAGGGCTTAAACAGGGAGGAAATGTTAAGGGGAAACTGCAGAAGGAAGGCAATCAAGGAGAACAAGTATAGCTGGCAGGTGGAATGTATCAGAATCGGCTAATTACACAGGCAGCAGCCCAGCACACTACTATAAACTATGAAAACACCTTTCAGTCTGGTTTTTCCCACAAACTCTACACCACTGGTGTACACACAGGGTAGGGTCTACCTAAACTGCAAGGGGTTCCGCTCCATCAACTGCCAGGTTGTGTGTGATGCCCAGGGCATTATCATGAACATGTGTGCTGGTAGTCCTGAAAGCTATAATGACTTCCACATCTGGCAATCGTCACAGCTGTACCGGGCATTTGCCAGTGGGGACATCCCATATAACCAGCTGGTGGGGGATGCTGGCTACACACTGGAGCAGTGGCTGATGACACCCATCAGAAATGCACAACCACCCACACAAGAATGCCATAATGAGGTACATGCACAAACCAGGATCATTATAGAGTGTGTGTATGGGATGCTCAAGTCACGGTTCTGCTGCCTTGACATGTCCGGTGGAGCCTTGCAGTACTCTCTGGCCACAAGCACACACATGTTCATAGTATGTGCCATGCCACACAATATGATCCTGAAGAAACAGCTGCAGCAGGAACAAAATGGGGAAGGGCCACACAGCCCTCACTATTGACAAAGTCTCTACAGGCACAGAGAGACTCAGAGGGGGAACATCCTGAGCCTGCCCCTGTAGGCAGATGGAGGCATGTTGAGTATGCCCTGGCCTTGGCAAAAAGGCAACACATAGCACATGAACTGACACCGTAGGGCCCCAGGGAATGATCTCTCTCTCTGACTCGCACAGACAGTAAAATGGATGCCAAATGTTACACCACCTATCGATTACCATGTATAGGCAGTGTACTGCATGCATCTGACATAGTCAGCCCTCAAGCACCATCCTCACAACAGCCTCAGGCACAAGGTAAGACAGTCTCCTTAACAAAATAAATGAATGGAGTGGAATTTTCTGATAGCATATCTATGGTATTGATCAAGCATGCAAAGGAATGGGGGGGGGCTAACTGGAATAGCAGCAGACAACTGACAGCTCTGTGGGACAGCAGGAAGTGTATCCCCAGTACTGGCCTACCCACATCATGCAGTACCACCCTAGTTGACAAATACCACTGCAGTATATGTGGTGAGCCAAATAACTGGGGGGAGTCATAGGCCACATGCATGGATGTCAAGCCGAGGGTGTCATGCCCACCACCAACCTCACCCAGCAGATCAGCTGCAGAAAACCATACAGAAATGTCTGACAAAGGCCCCCATATGATGACATCCATGAAATCCCCACCTACAGACGTTTACATAGTGATATCACAGCAGGTCTGGCAGTGGCAGTATACCTTTAAAAGGTAAGAAGTCTGAAACTACAAATGTTTATGCCAATACTATCTGACCTTTGTTCGATACTGTTATGCCTGCAGTCTGACAGATAGGGAACACCACTATTCTAAATGGGAGTAAAATGTTAAGTAAATATCAGCACAGTTTCTGCAAATGTGTATTGTGTACAGCTGTGTCACCCCCCCCCCATAGTCCAATATAAATGCAGTAACATGTCCCTAGCCTTAAGCAGCATCCAGCCATCAACTAGAGTGATGGCTCAACACAAACAGAAGGCAATTGTCAGTAACACCCACAGTCAACTTACTGATGCCTTCCCAGGGTTGTCCACTGCTGGCAGCCTGGGAACATATCAGAATGCACTGCCTTGATAGAGATGGCCTGATCTGTCACACCTGGCCTACAAGCCTGTAGCAAATGCCCATGCCTTACCCACAGTGCACTGTTAGGGAGTGTCATGGGGTCCATAACAGCAACATAACACAGTCTAATAAAGGCAAAGAAAGGCCATGCTGCTAACTGCTAGGAGAACAACTGCCGGTGTCAGAGAACCAGAAATCTGGCCAAAGCCATGAATAATGGGGTGAAAAAGTCCAAAGAGAAGGACATCTTTGAAATACTGCTCTAATAATATAATAAAGTTGAAGGAATGATTGTAGTAGCATGGAATGTCTGATGGGTATGATGTCAGAAACTGCAATATCAAATGTCAGTGATATCTGGGTCTATATTATAACAATGAATGAACAGATGATCAAATGTTGTTATATTGACCCCTAAATCTCGAATACACAAAACAGTGAACAACCAGAAGAGCAATTTTTTCCCAGGGAAAAAAAAAATCGCTGTTCCCAAAAAAAAAAAACACTAAACAAAGTGGGGGCTTTGCCCCCACACCCCTCCATGTGGAGGGCTGTGCCCCCAACACCCCCCTACTTAAATATAACAACTCTGAGATCATACTACAGTGGAGGAAATGGCACAACCTGGACAGCCGGTCCAGCGATTTCTTTCCCTGGGAAAAAATTCGCTGTTCTGGCCATTTGCTATTTTGCCGGTTCGACACTTAGTTTTTGAACTAACAGCATTCGATCATCTGATCATTCGCTGAACTAAAGTAGACCCTAATATCTGACTTCAACCCTGAGTGACTTGCAAAACACTTTTCCTTGAAAACCACACTTGTTTGCGAAACCAACAGGATATATGAGTCATGAATGTGGACATTCTGTGATACTCTGTACAGTTGACAGCCAGGGTGAGGAGCCTAAACATGGAAATGCACTCATTGCGGGCAGTCCTAACCCTGGAAGATGGTGACATATTTGCACCCAGAGAACCCTGGCCCACAGCCATGGGGAGTATAACACCCTTCCCTGAGCACTCATCCTATGCAACATCCTGACCCCAAAATGTGGCCAGCCAAGCAAAATGAGGTGAGCCATACATATATGTCAGACAAACACACACATCCAGGCTGGTCAAACAGTTTGACACACACACAAGACCCTACAAGTGCAATCAACCTTTGAGCAGACCTCTATGCAAAGCACTTGGAGCTATAGGCAAACATATCTGACCTAGGAGCCCCCCCCATATCTTATTCTTTACAAAGCTATTTGGAGACTGCCTGTCACGCTGATCCTGTCTGACTTATATTACCCAACTGTAGACTGGAAATCAGACTAGACAGATCAAAAATGCACAGAAATTCCACCATTGTAGTATATCACCAAGGTGCTGGACTGTTTCCACAGTTCCAGCAGTCAATTGCTTGTAGGCACACCCCTCAACAGGCTGGATTGTGCAAGAATGCGTAGCATTTGGCCCATAATATTGGTGTGTGCATCATTAACCCTGTATTACTCTGATAAATCACTGTGATGATCTGAGGAGGTATGTCATGAGGTACTGAAACAATATATAACAGTGTTAAACAGCATATATGTCAGATGTCTGCTAAAACAAGCCCTGTAACCCTAGCAACCCATACATTACTAAGAGAAATAGTCACAATCACTGTATGGCCCATTGTCTCCCCATTTTGCTAGGGTGTCACCAGATATCCTGCACAAACAGGTAGAGAGGTATGGCTGTAGCACAAAACAAACTGGAATGGAGTACAACAATTTTTGGAATGGAGTCCCACATGTACTATAGAAGGTCACACTGGGCATGCTCATACATTTAGAGAAATGTCAGTAGGATCTAGGAATGAAAAGACCTTCCCCACCCAGTGCACTTTCCATTGCCCTACATTAGCAGTCTTGAAGATGTCTGTCACCATAGAAGTACCTTTTGTCAGGCCTCAGCCCTATAAGCTCTGTGGCAGGTGTGATAACTGTGTAACAATGCAGTATAAATAACTAGTTAGATAGAAGTTTTAATCTCACTCATGGCAAACGTCAAAGAAAGTGTGTGTGTGTGTGTGTGTGTGTGTGTGTGTGTGTGTGTGTGTGTGTGTGTGTGTGTGTGTGTGTGTGTGTGTGAGTGTGTGTGTGTGTGTGTGTGTGTGTGTGTGTGTGTGTGTGTGTGTGTGTGTGTGTGTGTGTGTGTTTACACGTTAAAGCTTTTGGGTCCATTCAAACCCAGTACACTTCTCCTTTCCCTACTTTAGCAGTCCTTCAGATATCAGTCACCTTAGAAGTCCCCTTTGTTGAGCCTCAACCTCATAAGCACTGTGGTGCATGTGGTAACTTGTGTAACACTTTAGTACAAAAACTAGTTAGGTAGGAGTTCTAATCTCAGTCCTGCCAAACTCAGTGTGTGTGTTTACAAGTTAAAGCTTTTTTGTCCATTTCAACTCAGTATACTCCCCCTTTGCCATTTTAGCAGTCCTGCAGATATCTCTCACCTTAGAAGTCCCTGCTGTCAGACCTCAGCCCCATAAGCTCTGTGGTGCATCTTATAACTGCTTAACACTATAGTACAAATAACTAGTTAGATAGGGGTTCTACTCGCACGTCTAGCAAGTGTGTGTGTATAAGTATGTGACTGTTTGTAGGGCAAAGTGTTTTTTGATAACTTTAACACACACTGCCATACTTTATCAGTCCTGCTTATGTAATTCTCCTTATAGATTCATAAGTATGTAGTAGGCTAATGGCCCAGGAGGCTTTACAAGCCTAGCCCATAGAAGGGCCCTGCCATTGTGGCACCTGATGTTACTTCCTAGTGCCTGTATCAAGTAGAGCCACTGCAGTGATCCTTGGGGTGAACTGTCTATTACCCATCCACTCATCAAGATTTCTCTGAAACAGGGTCAGCTGCATGTTCTGCATGACATGTACGGGAAGTGTATTGCAGGGCATGTGCAGTCTCTTGGTGAGAGACCTGTCCCACCAGCATGTTGTGATGAATGTGATAATGGGATAGACATCTCTGCAGTGTGTGGTGTAGAGGGATTGGGATGTCTTTATATGTAGCATGTCTAAAACAGCTGGGTCAGACATGGCTTTGTAAGTCAAGCACAGATAGCCTCTAACTAGGTGATATGACACAGAGGATAGCTAGAGTCTTCTGAGTCTGTCTGTGTAAGATGTGTGTTTAATGCCTAGGAACCTCTTTGTGAAGTGCTTCTGTGGTCTCTTTGGCTGTTGCAGGTGTCTACTGAGGTACATGGCAAATGGGCCAGAATACCTGATGAGTGGTCTAATGAGGGAATAGTAGACAGAGATCATTAGCTCTGTTTTCCTGGAGGCAAAACCCTTGATAATGCAATGTGCCACTTAGAAGGACTTCATGACCACAGTAGCAATGTGGTGGTTGAAGGATATGTTGCTGTCAACCTGTGTCCTCAGATCTCTTATAATGCCTACAGTGTTCATTGGGCTCCCATCAATGTGGTACTTACTGGGAGCTGAGTGTTTTACCAAAGGGGATGATGATGTATTTTGTGGTGTTAAGCTTCTGGCCATGGTTTCCACACCAAGCATTGGTCTCAGTGAGACCTTTCTGTAAGATGTCTGCATCACTTGAGGAGTTAATGAGAGTTCCCAGCTTGAAGTCCTCTGTGAACTTGGTCAGCCAGAGTCCCTCTGTGTTGGGCTAGATTCCTGAGAAGTAGATGCTGGACAGGACACTACCCAGTACTGATCCCTGTGGGACTCCACTTGTGACTGCTTGCTGGCTTGACTTGGATTTTGCCACTGTCACATTCTGTGTCTTGTGAACCAAGTTGCAGCCCACCCACTGATATAGGGGGTCGATGCCTAGTTTGGTGCATTTAGCAATACTTCCTGACTGAGGAATGGTATCAAAAGCCTTGGCCAGATCAGGGTAGGCTGTATGCACTGTCTTACTGTCATATGGTTTTTCAGTGTATGTCAGGTATGTCATAGTGGGTGTTGTGTCAAGCTATGTGTTCCACATGGTGTTGTGCAGGTGTTGCCCTTATCCTCTTGACCAGCTAGTGCAGTCTTTGCTTAAGAGTGCATATTTCCACATTTGGTGATATAGGGGTAACTCTCACAGGTCTGATTGTTTGGAGTTTAGAGGAGAGGGCTGTCTGTGTTCATGAGGTAGTTGCAACAGTGCCTCAGAATGGACAAGTGCATCAGGTTAATGGGCTAAAGCACAGAAACCTGCACTTCAATCATGCCAGGAGGGGTGGTCATAACTACTAAGCACTAGGGCTAATTCTGTGAGGAATGAGTATTGCTGATGGCTCTCAGGTGTGCTACACTTATTGATACAATAACCTGTGGAAGTGCAAATCTATTATGCTATTTGAAGTGCAAGACAGAAAGAACTAGCAAGATGTAAGGTAAAAACTGAAGGCAGATTATCTGCCACCTGTAATACTTTACCTCAGCTGTGCAGTTATCAGCACCTTTGCCCAGTTGTTAGCCCAGTAAGCTCTGTAACACATGTGGTAGCTGTGTAACACTATAGTACAAATAACTAGACAGGCACAGGTTCTAATCTCAATACTGGCAAGTTTGTGTGTGAGAATCATAGACTGTGTGGGTCATACCATTTTGAGTTGTGTACCACCCTTTACACTTCCCCTCACACTAATTTAGTAGTCATGATGATGTAATTCACCTTAGAAGTACCTTTGGAGTAAATGAAACTGTCTAAGCTCCATGGCATGTCTGGTAATTGTATAACAGTGTAGTATAAATAACTAGATAGGCAGGAGTTCTAATCCCAGTCTTGGCAACTTTTTGTGTGAAAATCATATACTGTGTGGGTTATACCATTTTGAGTTGTATACCACCCTTTACACTTCCCCTCACCCTAATTTAGCAGTCCTGTTAATGTCATTCACTTTAGAAGTACCTTAGGACTAGGTGAAACCATATAAGCTCTGTGGCATTGCTGATAACTGTGTACCACTATTGTAGAAATAACTAGCTCAGTAAGAGTTCTACTCCCAGTATTGACAATGGTGTGTGTGGGGGTGGCTGTGACAGCCTGACACTTGAGGGACATTTCTTGGAGGACACTACTTGGTATATGTACTTATCTTACTGTCATTTGCAGCCTTTTATTTGGAGTGGGTGTTGTACACAGTGTATAATTACAGCCTTCTTACAGCTACTTTATACCTTTTCTTATGTGGCAGACCTGTGGATGAAATTTTTGTTAACACTACCTGACCATTTCTACACATATTCACATATTCCTGAGTGAAAATATGCATATAGCTTACTACCACTCCCGGGATTCGAACTGTGCCTGTTTGTGCATAAAATAGAACAAAGTTTGTGTTTCATCAGAATGAGTTATTGAGAAACTGGTGTCTCTCATTTGACTGTTTCTTACCTAATATTCTCTTGGTTTTATAATCTGACCTTGTGATTCTGACATTCATGCATGGCAGATACTTCTTATACTGTGTTTTCATACTTTGACATAGCACAGTCTGGAAAACACTGGTTAACACAACATTACTTTTCAGGAATCAGACCTTGGTGCATGGAGCATTTCATATAGTTAATCTCCTGTTTAACAACTCCACAATCTTTGTCAGATGAGCCTTGATTATGTAATGCTTTTAGGACGATAGTTGCTGTGCAGAAACTGTACACATTTCAATTCATATCGCCATATACCAAAGTAAACATGACCAGTCTGGGGTTTTGACTTTTACTGACAGGTACTGACAGTTTTATTGATGTATACCCTGTACATCACTATTACCCTGCTAATGTCTTGTTTATTCAGTACAAACCCTACCCATTTTTAAATATTGACAGGTGACATTATAGTCCTTTCTATACATTTGCCATGAATACTACAAGCTAGATTTGTACTCACCAGCATCCCGGCGCAGCCTTAGCAACCTGCTGGCATGGTTGTCCATGCTTGCGGCCCTCTCATCTGCAACTGTACTGGAGATAGACAAACATTTATGCATACCTATCCATCACATACACAGGCTCGACATTGGAAGACACTTATTGATACTGATACTTACAGACAGCCGAGACAATCCCCAACCATGCATCCTGGACCCACCTATCTCTCCCTCTTCCTATGCTTCAAGTCGGCAAAGTGGTGCTGGACCTGCTCACCAGTCTGAAGGATGCCATTGGTATTGGTGAGGTCACATGCGACACAGTCCCAGGCCTCCACTTTGTATTGGGAGCCCTGGTACTAGTCCTGCAGCAGTCTCTGATAATGGTTTCCTACTAGGACTCCAACCATGACCCTGGACTCCTGAATGCCCCAGCGCTGTGCCTGTAAGCTCACACCTTCACCAACACCAGCCATAGTGCCTGCAGTGGGAGCTACAACTGGTTATGATTTGTATTCCTGCCTGCAAGGTTTAAATAGGGCTGACTTCCCATATTTTCCTGTGATTGGAGGGTTTTGAATATGCTGAGCTAAGCTAAGGGATGGGCAAACCCGCTTAGCAAATTGCATTGCTTAAAGGGGTAGATGCTAAGAACTGCTTACCAGTGTGCAAATCCACTTAGCTTTGCTGATTATTGCTAAGCATAGAAATTTAAGCAAACCTTACTCCAGCTAAGCACAGCTGTGCACAATTTAGAGTTGTTCAGCTTTCATTTTATGGACTATCATTAATATCATTATTATCATTAATATTATTAATTATTATTACTATTATCATTATTATTATTTTATGTGCTTTCATTACATTCTTTTGTAGCTATACTGTATGGGACACTTGCGTTTACATGGAGGTTTCACATCTGTACTACACTGACACCTCACATTTGGACCTCCTGCACTACCCTGGTTAACAAATATATATTATTCACTACCTATTTGTAGGAAAATATACTTTAGTGCTGTTTTCAAAAATAAAATGACTGGCCTGCCGTGAATGACTGTATGCTAAGTGAAAGCTCTAACCACTATACTATTTCCCTATGACTATTTTGGCTGCATAGTTTTATTTAGCTCCTTCGAATGTTTAAGCTATGCTATGCATAGTTGTGTGGCACACACACCTGCTCAGCTACGCTTAAACTTTATTGATGATGGAAAAAAAAGAATGTGTAGCATTACTTTTATAAACTTAGAAAGCTACTAGAATAGATCAATTTGTGTTAGCAGACATTTCTTTGAAGGATATAAGTAATGCAGCTCAAATGTATGTCACTATTGAGTGACTTCAATCCTTAGATCATTATAATGATTTGCCAGACGAGAGGAAATTTTATGAGGGAAAGGCCAAAAATATAAGGGAACTCTGGACATTCTACGAACATCTGGCCAGCTGAGAGCTATGTTGTGGAGGGCTCTGCTTATCTATTTTGTCCACGGACACTATTTTGTGATAACTGTCCATGGGCATTGTTAGTTCTTTTAGAATTGCTGTACGGCAGTTCTAGAGTGCAGGAGGCTTATGTACTGTGCAAACAATGTTCAGAAATGCCTCCTGTGCTCGTACACGGCTCATGTCCGTGTAGAGAATACAGCAGCATGCCTTCATTAATATACAAGGCTCACTGCTGTTCTACATGACCACGATCTGCTCCATGCAGGAATAGCACTATTCCTGCATTGAGTTTAATGAATCCAGGGGATTGTGTACACCTCGAGTTAACCACTGTGAATCCCTCTTCTATGATACATTTTGAATAATGAGATTAGAAACAGTAAAACATGGACATTAGAGTCCTAATATAATGGCTATAGTTATTTTAAAACCAGAAAGTAGGAATAAATAATGGAGGGATATAAATCTGTTGGTAGTTTCAAAAGATAAGCTATAATAAATGTTTGGTGTCAATTTTCAGACAACAGTTAACTTGTTAAAAACTGTTGGACGTAATAATATTCTTTGATAAATCTATAATACCAAAAAAGAGATAAACATGTAGGGTCTATATGACCAAACATGGATTGTATGCCCTAATATAAAATCCAGAAAAGAAGAAATACCCCCCAACTCCCAGAATAAAGGATATGTTTTGAAAGTAAATACCATCAGTGAGCATTTGACTGACAACATAGATTTTTATCAGGCCACTGTCACTTATTATTAACACCTTTCTTATATTATGGAAATTGATATGGCGTTTGTTCTTTTCCTTTAATCAATAGTGCCATTTAACAGACCCACAACTGACAAAGGCAACAAAAATGCATCACTGTCCTCTAGACAATATAGTATGTTGACTGTAATGGTCAGAAAAGCTGACTTTGCAAGAAGTCATAAATCTCACACAAGAAATAAAGTCCCAGGCATTAGATGAACTCTATTCCTTAGAATGATTAAAAGAAGAATGGTTTAAAAGAAGAAAGGTTTAGTAGCCAAACAAGGAAACGTTTCTATATCTTCAGAAAACTACAGCTGCTGTGGTTATTCAAAATCTCACATCCAAGCATCTCATAAATGTTGAAGAAGATATGAAGCTCAAAAACTCCCGATGGCCATGAAGACAGCATCTGGACTGTTGGGATATACAGCTAGATGATGCACTTCAATTAATTCTTTGGTATATGTAGATAAGAAAAGGTTGTCTCTCATGTGAAATATAAAAGGATTGTAGAAAGTATATATATCCACCATAGCACTGATCTAGACCATTGCTTAATTAGGAGTAAAGGGTAGTATGTTTTGTTTATTTACAGAAAAGAGAGAGCTGATAGAAATACACAATAAAAAATAATCTGCAATCAAAACACAAACCCTAAAGTATGAGAATATGGAAAATGAGGTTCTAAGTTATTGAGCAAAGCCCATAAAGCAGAAAATAGTAACTTTAAAGAAGAAAAAAATATTAAAAAAAAAATATTCAAAAATAACAGCACGGGAAATAAGAAACTGTTGAAAGTAATGGGTAAGAAGGGAAAATAATAAGAAATTGTGGTAGATGAAAGAAACGTACAGAAATGTACCAAAAATGGAATAGGATTCAAATTTAAAAAATGCAAAAAAAACAAGCGGCTTAGTTAAGCTATAACACAGGGATCCTAGCTGACTGTAAGCATACACAGAGGAAGGAGTGGCCAAGAAATCATAGTTTTTAACTTAATATGGCACTATTATAGTATAGTTTTGTCTTAATTAATTTGCTTTTTAGTACAATTGTGAAACATTCTAAACTTTTCAAGATATTGTAGTATTCTATATTCTTTGCTATTCTTTCCATGCTTTTTCTCTATCCTGCTTTAGCATTATAATCTTTTTGGATAGCCAAATTGCTTTATTTGTTTTCAGTCTCATCTTTCTAGGAAGGCCAAGGTCATTTAGGATATTCAGGAAAGTTGCATTCATTTACAGCATCATCTAAGGGGAGCATTTATAGGAAGTGCCATTTAATATATGATAGGGTAGTAATGAACATTTCTGTGTTATACTTAGTAATGTTGCATGTTGTTTTATAAGCATGCGGGTTACGTGGATGTGTGAGATGTCTGGTTTTATGGACTGGGAGATGATCACTGAGATAGTCAGATGTTGTACCTGAAGTGGTATATTTGCTAGGTTGTAATACTAGGATCCAGTCTAATAGGGAATTTGATGTCTTGCTATAATGTGTGTTGCTATTAATTAGTTATGTGAAACCAAATAAGTTCACACTAGATGTAGGGGAGTTAGAATTTATGTCCAACCAATTGACATTCGCACCACCTAGCAATATTTATT